>NC_054556.1:6858276-7120776 GCF_017654505.1 Polyodon spathula | reverse complement strand
AGGATCATACATCGTGCTTGTGCTACAATTATACATTAATGGCTGTTTATCAAATAAAAAAATAAAAAAAGATTCCTTGATGCGTAATAGAATCAGTTTTCCGACAAGATGTTCTGCGGTGGAGCAGTGGAGGGCAGTCTTCTCTGTAGTAAAGCATTGCAATGCCTGTATTTACTGTTTAAATTAATATAGAAAAATAACACCAGGTAGGTGATGTCACATTTAATACAGCCCTTATTGGCCAGGAACATTTATCGTTATCATTGTAGCAGGAAAAAATCGCTCTGAAAGCAATCGGCACGATAGCGACTGTTATCGTTTACAATTAACGTTATTGTTTTGGTGTGACCACCTTCATTCATTTGAACTGGAACGACTTTTAAAATCATCATCATTCCAGGTGTGACCAAGGCTTTAAATTCTCTCGGTTTCATCAATCATCCAGTGTGAAAAGCAACAAAGGGTAACACATATATGTATTTTGTAAAAGCGATAAAGACGTATAAACACAAGGCTTAACACTTACTTTTACAGGTTAAATAATTATAATATAGCAAATATTTAAAGAAGGTAATCTTTAAAGTTAATACAGTAACTAACCCTACTGTTTGCACATGATAATGACCAGTAAAGTTCTGTGGTCTATAACCTATGGTTCAGACTGAAGGAAGAACTCCCAGTGGGTATAGCGACTGATAACGAGTGCACTGTCAGAACATTCATATAAATGCAGGTCATGGGCATTAACAGGTTTACAGTACAAACTGAATTGTAAAGTTGATGGAAATACACATAATCCCAGATCCCTTGTTGTTCATACCCCTGAACTCATACATTGAATTTTGGTCAAAACTGGACAAGAGGCTATGGCTATGGCATTAATGTTGTGATCAGTATGTCTAAAATTACTTTGGATCCAGATTGGTGAGGGGCCAACAGGGGCTTTAACAAGAGTGCATCTGGCATGTAACTTTCAATTAAAATGCTATTACATATAAAAAGAAAAAACAGTACCTAGGATCTCGAGGGCGCTCCTCCCTGGCCTTGGCAGGTGGTGCTGCTGTATAGTGTCATAAAGAGTTGCTTGACAGAGCAGCATGGCACTGGCACTTAACCACATATACAGGAACCAGGACATCGCAGAGACCATTGCAATTCTCTAAAAGTACAGATATACCACTTTACACATTGTTTTTTCACAAATCATCTCCAAACATGTATCATAGACTCTTTGCTTCATAATTGACCTTTCTGATTGCATTACGGTATAATCCAGTTATTCATTTAAAATACATTTATAACCATATATATATGTGTGTGTGTGTGTGTGTGTGTGTGTGTAGTCTGAGATTATAAAGACCATCCTTATGGATGTGCAGTGGTATTATAGTGATGCACACCATTAAGCAGAGTGAGTATAGTGTAATGCTCACTGGATATCATATATATTCATTGATAGTTGAAACCTGTCCCTTTAATCGTCCCTGAGAAACTGAATGTGGACAACTGCTCTAAAGTTCAGCATCAAATGATCGGGTTATAAGTACCCAAGAAGTAATCAAGTCCTTTTTGTACTAGAATATAACAATGATGTGGAAAACCAATGGTGCTGTAACATTGCAGTTGGTTAGTGCTTTGCATATCACTAACACAATTCTGGATAATTAGCAGGCTTTGGTAAACAGCTGTGATTAATTGGGCATGCTGTGTAAATGAATTACCCCTTACCCCAGAAGAGGGTGGTCCATTGCCCTAGAGAAAAAGATTAACCCTATGCACTTTCCCCAAACAGTTTTGCAGGCAATGTTCCTGATAAAAACAATTACTTCTATAGTAACTGCAGGCTACAGAAATAGAAGAACCGATGAAGAGACACTTGATATGAGTTGTGTAGAGTATTCTGTGTAGAGTAATCACTTAAATAAAAAACACAACTTTACATTGTTCATGAGAAGCCATTGCATTGCCTGGTGCCCAGTCCTTACAATATAACATTTCAATGTTCTACTCAGTTCTGGCTTGCTTATACTTCAGCACTGCCACTGCTTTTTTTTTCCTATTTTGTTTTATTGCTGGTTTAATGTGCACCCTTTAGAAAATGAATGAGTGTTTGGAGGACTGCTATGATCATAAAACTTTAATCACAAACGGTACTTCAAAACAGTAATTGTTTGCCAGAAAGAAAGTGCTCACAATCCCTTTTTCAAATCAATATTTCGACTGCTTCTTTGTTCTACATTTTCCAGCAAGCTTTGACTAAAAACATGGTTTGAATATGTCACCTGCTAGCAAAAGACATCAACTCTTGACAAAACCAGAGGCCTAAATTCCTTTTTGTGGCAGAAACAATGCATTGATTATAAGTGCATTTCTGGGCCCGTCTCAGCTGACATTGAAACTAGTATCACAAATGAACAACAACACTAAAATTAAGCATATAATTATCAACAGCTCATTGCAATCCCCTCTTAGGCTCTACATCCTTCCAGTCATCCTCCATGATTACGGGCTTGTGGAAGTGCATATGATTCCCCAAGGGGGTGTTTCACCACATAGCATTGCTCATTGGCAAATCACCTTTTTCATGAAAAACTTCCCTTGCCATCCCAAAACAAATGAAACCTTAGACTTTCACATATTAAGCCTGTCACTGATATCCATTTGAATATTTTCTTCTTTTGTTTTATTTACAATAAAATGGAGTAGAAAATTGCTAACCAAGAACCTACCACTGAATTTGTTATACATCAGATCACATATATTCACACATTTAAATTAGGCAGCCACATGTGTGCTGTGCCATACATTTTAATAAGGACAGAAGGAAACTGCTAAATAATTTCTAAAGTTTTGATTGCATAGAAATTGAAATTATTCAGTTCTTCGTGTAATGACGCAGCTCAGTTCTAAATATGCACAAACACTTTATATTCCAAATTAATATTTTATTGTGAAACTCATGACAGGTTTTCAATTTGTAAATATGCTTATTGTTCCTTCCAGCTAATGCATTGTATTGATTTATTTATGTTTGCTCATTACACTAAATGCATTTATCTTAGTTCTTTGAGTCTCTGTTGTATCTTATATAATGTTAACTACTTTCATTTTATTTGCCTTCTGGTTTCTTCTGAAAAATAGTTCTGCCAATAATCCTATAGTTCTCAAACTATTCTTAGAATGTATTCTTGGTACGTGTTTGGATATTGTAAGATTAGATATTGCAATTAGGAATTAGGAAAAATAAATATTCCAGATGTCAGGAAGTCACTTAAACTATACAATTAAAATTAGCCTGGGTATAATTTTCTAAAGCCCAAAATATTAATTTGTGGCTGCCTATTAGAATCAAGCAAGACCATAGAGAAACAGTAACCATTTAAGTTTAAATGACATCCCATTTCACACTTCCAGAAAGAGTATCTGCAGCACTGTATGTCTTTCCAGGTTTTACAAGAAAAGACAGAAACCCTGTGTATTATAAACCTGTTAAATGTTCACCTACAGTATTTACCTGGTACTGTATCTCAATCATTGAACAGTTTTTGTAAGCTTTATCTTTATGGGCATTTCTGTTAGAGGTATTAAAAAAAAAAAAAAAAAAAAATACATAATTCACCCTATCAATACATTCCTATCATTTTGACAGTTCAAAGCTTAAAGCTTGCCTTGCTCCTCTATGCTAAACCTGGCTATCAACAGTGCATTTCCAAGTATTAGCTAAAGAGATTGAAACCTTAAATGAGCTTAGAAGACTAATGTTCTTACCTGAGTAATCCAGCCAGGACCAAAGAACCCTATTAGTGTTCATTCAAAAGATCTAACACGTTGTCTCAAATCCATCCATTCCTCCAGCAGGGATTCCAATAAATTCCTAAAAATAATCTGCAAGATCAAGGATTTGGAAAAACTCTTTTGTCCCTCTGCTCTGCTCAGCTCCAATCCTGTTTGCAGAGTGAATGAAAATATCAGTGTTGCGATGCACTGTCACAAAGTAGCTAGGATTTAAGGGGTGGAAACCTTGTCATTTCAACCTTAAATCATTGTACAGCATCTCCTGCTACTGGAGGGGACCCTTCAAGTGATATTGAGTTCATTTGCAGCTTCACATTTACTTAAAGAGAAGGATCAATCCCTGTTTAATGACAGATCAGCCTCCCCCCAGTTTCCTTCCTCCCACTGAGAGCTGCTTTAAGCACAAGCTCTATCTCCTTTAGAATGTACTAAGTAGTGTGTGTATTTCAATACACCCTTACTGGGAGAGGTATCACATGTCTTAAAGCTAGACTGCCCACTATTACAAAGCAACTATATTGCATAATAAGCACAGTTATTAACCCTTTGACAAAACCAGTGGGAATGCAGCACAATAGAATCACATTTAATTTCTATTTTCTTGTTAAAATGCCTCACTTTGAAAGATCCTGCATTATACAAGGTAATTAAAGATTATTTGTATTGATTAACAACACTCAAATAATACATGCACAAAATAAGGCAAAGTAATATCTTTACTTTGTAACCCAGTTTCTGTATCTGTGTCAGTACTTCAGGATCAACTCCAGCAAGAATACTTTATTTCTTTGTGATGAATGGCAGCTACTTGTACAAAATAAATCATAACAGTATCCCTTGTTCTTGAAATAGGTTTATGGCAAGAGACAGGAAATAGGTTAATCTTATTTAAAAAAGCACAGCTTGAAATCTTTATAGGTCATCATCCTTCATTTACATGTACTGAAGCGTATCACAGTATTATTCATTTTTTACAATTGTATAATATACTCGTGTACAAATGTATGACTTTCTCATACTACATACAATGATTTTAAAGATCTTTGGCTTATGTGTTTGGAAGTTAAGTAATATGCAAAGCACAGTACTTTGATAGCATTGCCTTATGGCTTTGCATTTGGTAAATAAAAAGAAGGAAATAGAACTTAATATTTTTTTATACTATACCAGGTTATTGTGCCTTTTAAGGTAAGGTACCCATTCTCTGGTGGTTCATTTTCTGACAACTGGCTTTTATGAAATATTGCTTCTGCACGTTTTCTTTTTCAATGTTTGTGCAAAAGGAGAGGAAACATGAATGCCCCCCCCCCCCATAGCTGTTTAAGAACACCCCAATCCTGCTACAAATTGTACTACAAACGACTACAAATTGTACATAATTGCATGATGGTTTTGTGATGTGGACAACTAAACCCATTTCCCTTTAACATTTGGCGGCATATATTGTATTTACAAACTGCTATTCATATTATCAACAACTATGTTTGAATCTAGATTGCAGTTAGGCTTTTGTTTGGTTATTTTGTTTTCTGTATTATACAAAATAAACCCAGGTACCATCCTGCTTAGAGAGAGAGAGAGAGAGAGAGAGAGAGAGAGAGAGAGAGAGAGAGAGAGAGAGATCCCTCTTAAAGTTCAACGTCCACTGCCTCAAAGTGGCAGGAGGGTGACGACTGGTTCTCAAGACATAATACAGCAGGGTATCTTGACTCTGGCAGGTTCAACCAAGCTGTGAAAGAACATGCTCAGCCAAAGTGGGAGGGGCATTCACCAACCCGCATGGCCAACGCCATGATGAAAGCACAGACAAAAACATGGCCTTCATTCCCTGGAGGCTGGATTGCCGCCGCCGAAGGCTAAGAATCACAGGTTATGATTTAAGGCTGCCACAGAACACTGACCCTGGCCATGTACAACTGCAGATCTCTTTCAGGTGAAGCAAGACTTCAAGAAGGACATCGTGAAGTATGGCAAAAAAACGAAGGACAACTAGAACTGAAGAGTGGACCTTCTCTTCTATTGAGGCACTACAGAAGAATAATGTAGTAGAGATTGACAGCGCATCAGAGAGTTCCGCAAGACTGACAGTGAACGTTTCAAGGAAGTATGAACTTCAGATCATCCAAGTATATGCACCAACATCAATCTCAAAAAGCTTGGCTAATGTCGTTGAGTGCTGGATGCGGAAGCAGCTACCTCTCATTGTTTATGTCCCAGCTGTACAATGTCTGTGGTACAATACTGTGTATTGCTCTCTTCCTCTCCATTTTTTTCTGACTTCTCTCGGTAAAAAAAAGCCGATTGAAAGCCGGGAGAGATCTGGTTTTTTTTCGAAAGAGAAAAACACTAGGGTACTTTTGTCCCTGAAACAGTTGCCTGGTTGTACGGAACAAACATTTGAATTGTGTAACTGTGGGGGGTGTGTGGCAGAGCAAAGCTCTGCCCTTTTTAAATTGGCAGGGATGGGGTTAATTTCCCCTACCTGCCTGGGTTTATTATGTTCAGGTGGCTGGGGTTGATTAGTTGATTAGGTTAATTAACGATCAATCAGCGCCCAGCCACCTGATATAAAAGGAGGCCTCTGCTTCTCATTTGGGGAGAGGGAGCTGAGGAAGCAGGTTGGTTTTTTTTTGGGTTGACATTTTAGAGAAAGTTTGATGTCCAGTGAAGGCATCAGAAATGCCCAGCCTGGAAACTGTTATTTTTTGTAAGTTTTGCTTTTTATCTTTTTTGTGTTTAAATTGCTTTGTTTTGGCCCTTGTGCCCTTTCATTTTTGTGTTTATTTATAATAAAATAGTTATTTTTTTTGAACTGCAGTCTGTCTCTGGGCCTCTATCCACTCGCCAGCCTGCCACATTTGGTGTCAGAAGTGGGATAGCGCCACCTAGAGGCTCAGAGCAGTATTTTTTTTTTTTTTTTTTTGAGAAAGAAAAAAAAATGGGAAAGAAGAGCAGACAGTGGAAAAGGCAGGACAAGCAGCAGCTGAAGAAATGTAAGCTGCTGCAGCCACCGCTGGAGGACCCGGCCAGCCTCTTCCCCTGGTGTTCCTGGTGTGGGAAGGAGGACCATCGTTGGCGGTCCTGCCCAGACGTGCCACCGGCAAACTGGTGTGGCCGGTGTGAGGAGGACGGCCACAACTGGGCAGGATGCCCCTACAACCAGGCCCAGGAAGAGGTGCAGTGTTCACCCCGGGCATCAGGGGCCACCCCACTACCTCCAGCACCACCACCTTCACCACCGTCCCAGGAGATCTGGGACTGGTTGATGCACCCTGAGGCAGACCTCGTCCACGATCTCCCCATAGTTATCAACACGCTGTGGCGTCGAGATGGGGAGAGGTGGGAACAGTGGGAGGAACAGCACCACCCGGCCTCCTTCCCAGAGATTGCCCTCATGGTGGTTAATTACCTGGCGGTAGACATGGGAGATCCACCGGTCACTCCAATAAAGAGGGGTGAGCCGCCTTCCCGAGAGCCAGAGAGGGGTGAGCCGCCTTCCCGAGAGCCAGAGAGGGGCGAGGAGCTGCCGTCGCTCCCAGAGCCAGAGAGGGAGGAGGATCTGCCGTCGTTCCCAGAGCCAGAGAGGGGTGAGGGGCTGCCGTCGCTCCCAGAGCCAGAGAGGGAGGAGGATCTGCTGTCGCTCCCAGAGCCAGAGAGGGAGGAGGATCTGCCGTCGCTCCCAGAGCCAGAGAGGGGTGAGGAGCTGCCGTCGCTCCCAGAGCCAGAGAGGGGTGAGGAGCTGCCGTCGCTCCCAGAGCCAGAGAGGGGTGAGGAGCTGCCGTCGCTCCCAGAGCACAGAGAGGGGTGAGGAGCTGCCGTCGCTCCCAGAGCCAGAGAGGGGTGAGGAGCTGCCGTCGCTTCCAGAGCCAGAGAGGGAGGAGGATCTGCCGTCGCTCCCAGAGCCAGAGAGGGAAGAGGATCTGCTGTCGCTCCCAGAGCCAGAGAGGGAGGAGGATCTGCTGTCGCTCCCAGAGCCAGAGAGGGAGGAGGATCTGCTGTCGCTCCCAGAGCCAGAGAGGGAGGAGGAGCCTCCGTCACTCCCAGAGCCAGAGAGGAGTGAGGAGCTGCCGTCGCTCCCAGAGCCAGAGAGGGAGGAGGATCTGCTGTCGCTCCCAGAGCCAGAGAGGGAGGAGGATCTGCCGTCGCTCCCAGAGCCAGAGAGGGAGGAGGATCTGCCGTCGCTCCCAGAGCCAGAGAGGGAGGAGGATCTGCCGTCGCTCCCAGAGCCAGAGAGGGAGGAGGATCTGCCGTCGGCCCCAGAGCCAGAGAGGGAGGAGGATCTTCGCCCCCAGAGCTGAGGAGCCTGCCTTTTTTCTCAGAGCCCGAGAGGGAGGAGGAGCCGCCGCCGCTCTCAGAGCCGGAGAGGGAGGAGCCGCCGCCGCTCTCAGAGCCCGAGAGGGAGGAGCCGCCGCCGCTCTCAGAGCCCGAGAGGGATGAGCCGCCGCCGCCTCTCAGAGCCCGAGAGGGACTGCCGCCTCCGCCACCAGAGGGAGCCGGGCCGCAGTCGCCGCCTTAAAAGAGGGAGCCTGGGGGCCGCCTCCGCCACCAGAGGTAGCCGGGCCGCAGTCGCCGCCTCCGCCACCAGAGGGAGCCGGGCCGCCGCCTCCGCCACCAGAGGGAGCCGGGGCCGCCGCCTCCGCCACCAGAGGGAGCCGGGCCGCCGCCTCCGCCACCAGAGGGAGCCGGGCCGCCGCCTCCGCCACCAGAGGGAGCCGGGCCGCCGCCTCCGCCACCAGAGGGAGCCGGGCCGCCGCCTCCGCCACCAGAGGGAGCCGGGCCGAGTCGCCGCCTCCGCCACCAGAGGGAGCCGGGCCGCCGTCGCCGTGCTACCTTGGACATTCGGGGCCCCCTCAACCAAAGAAGGCTTGGGGGCTCCGACATCAACCCCGCCCACCACCACCCACCTAACAGCCCACCCAAGGGACATAATTGGACTCTTGGGGGGAGGGGGGTGGGGAGGGTGGGGGGAAGGGGGGAGTTGGCCGATTGCGGCCAGTGTACGTTGTACATGGGGGGAGGTGTGTGGCAGAGCAAAGCTCTGCCCTTTAAATTGGCAGGGATGGTTTCCCCTACCTGCCTGGGTTTATTATGTTCAGGTGGCTGGGGTTGATTAGTTGATTAGGTTGATTAACGATCAATCAGCGCCCAGCCACCTGATATAAAAGGAGGCCTCTGCTTCTCATTTGGGGAGAGGGAGCTGAGGAAGCAGGTTGGTTTTTTTTGGGGTTGTTTAGAAAGTTTGAGTCCAGTGAAGGCATCGCCCAGCCTGGAAACTGTTATTTTTGTAAGTTTTGCTTTTTATCTTTTTGTGTTTAAATTGCTTTGTTTTGGCCCTTGTGCCCTTTCATTTTTGTGTTTATTTATAATAAAATAGTTATTTTTTTGAACTGCAGTCTGTCTCTGGGCCTCTATCCACTCACCAGCCTGGGGTGATTAACTTGTGACATCAGAAAAGCCTTTTTGAGAGATACTCAATACAACTTTTCAGTAAAAAAAAACACAAAAAGAAAATGCCAACCATTTTAGAAGGCACAATTGTTGTTTGCAACAACTGCAGAAACTATACATGCTATACACAATAGATATCTAGCAAGAATTTGGATTTGGTCACAGATGAAAAGAGACATACTGTACAGATGACCTGGGCCCTCCCCCAGAGAACTGCGCTGACTATGAAGAGGTAGGGAAGGACCCAGGGGGCTGTTAGCAAGTTGTTCCTCCCACCCGACTGCAGTGGTAATGTGGTTGTTTGGGTTGGGGATGGAGCCAGTGTACTTCAGAGGTTATGGAAGTGATATTTCTCAAGCGTTATTGTTGGCTCGCTTGCCAGAGTTTAGAGTTGCAATATTGAGTGATTCTGTCTGCTTTGGCTGTCAACGCTGCTTTGGCTTTTTGCCTTTTCAAATTTTCAAAAATTGTTACCTTAAATGCCTTTTCCTACTGTCATTGAGAAAATAAAATTATGAAGAAAAATAAAATCATGGGTGCTTATCTGATCTTCCTATCTCACCTTTTGAGTCTCCAGTTCACTAAATTTCAACAGCTGTCATTATACCACCAAACTGAACCCAATCAGGATAAGAAATCTGTGAATTCAACTGAATATAGACTACAAAACACTTGCAACATTTGGGATATGAATTCTAAGCACCAATAATATAATATAGAATTAAATTTCCTTTGTCTTCATTTCTTTCTCAAAGAAATGGTGACCACTTAAAAGCAATAGTTGTGTGATACTAGCAGAAACAGATATTGCTTAATATAATTAGATTAAACCTGATCTTTATAACTGCAGCAGTTCCATTATAAATCAATGGCAGGTGTAGTGCGTCATGGGAAGGCTAGCTAATCATAAGCTGAGGCAAACTATGTGAACTCTTTTTAATTATATGATGAAGAGGTATCACTGATTATGTCTAATGTGCCTATATCTATAAGTTAATGGAGTTGGAATTATAGATTAGTCTATATCTTAAATGGTTACATGAGCCTAAATTTCATATTCCTCTTGTGTCTCTAAATATGATTAGTTGATTTAAAGTAAATATTTGTAATACCTTTAAGTGATTGTTAATTGCACATTATTACTGGAAATGATATAAACATTATTTAAAAGTGTATGGCATTGAAGACTGTCTGTTAATTAACACTGATATGCTGAAGCAACTTGTTATTCTCTTGCTTGGCTTAATTGACAAAATCTGGAGCAATCTCAAATGACTTTAGAGGACAATATCACTGGGGGGCTTTCTCTGTTGTACAGCTAAGATCAGTTCAGCGAAGTGAAAATAAGAGGTTGACAGCAAAAGACACAAATGTAGTAAAAAAAAAAAAACACCACTTTCCTTTTTTTTGCCTTCATTTGCTTTGAAAATGAATTAGTAAATAGATTTTAAAAGCTTCTCTCACAAGGTTAGTTGGTTCTTATAATAACTAGGGATATTGTCACCTAACATTTGCCTTTCCCTTCATTGAATACTGAAATACAGTATGTAATTAAAGTTTGTTACACTACCATAAAGATGTTATAGCTTCCAGCTTGTGTTTAACATTTAAGAGATGACTAATTAGAATCTTGTTGTTTACCATACCGTATAATTGATGACAAAAACACAACACACAATATAAAATAAAACCCTAAAGCCAAATAAAAAAGCCTAACAGTCACTCAAAATTGCGTAAAAAATAAATTGGGTAAAAAAAAAAACGATTCCACTAAAAAAGTGGCTTATCAACTGGCTTACCCTTGTTCAATAATTTGCTGCATCTATTAACCAGATTGTCAACCACACCACAACCTGGTCCCAATAAAACATGTATGCATTCATTTATTTATGGCTAGCAAGGTTCATAACTGGTAGCAGTGTGCTTTGAAAGCAGCCCCTAGCAGTGGTTTTCATTCTTACAATGTTACTTTCAGTCTAGTTACTTGGCATTGAACTGTAATTGGAAATGTGAGGATGCTGCTGTGTGACAGGAAGGTTTTCCTAATGGCACTTCCAGTCATCATGGGGTATATGGAGATTTAATGTTTAACAGAAAAGAGATAACCTGTCCTGTAAACACTGTTTTCTGAATGCTCTGTGGCGTGAATTTTATGTGCTGTTAATTTGTTTTGTGTAGTCTAAATTTGCGCTCAATTGAACCTCTTATTTGTTGTGAAACGCCTCCCCCCGGTGCAATGAACATGATGGTGACTGTAAACGTAATGGCCCCACACTAACCCAAACCTTTATTGGACCCTTATATGTAATGCAGATGATATTGTCAAGTTTTTAAAGAATTCAAGCCTTGATGTGTTTGCTTTCTGGTCAAAGACAAATTTAAACAAATCACACAAAATAAATATTTTTTTGTGGCGTACTCAGTCCTCTCAAATTTAAGCATCAGTTGCTTTGGATACAGTTGTGTCAGTTCTGTTGCATTTGTCATGTATGCACTCTTTTTTTTCTTCCTTTAGACACCAATCGAAAGCTGTCTATCAATCAATCTCTTGAGTCACGGCTGTAGAATTCAGCATTACGACATTGAAAGTGATCAGAGCACTGTTAAAGAACCCCAGTGGGTAGAGTATAGTTATTCTGTCTTAACCAGTATATCCTATTTTTAGTATTGTAAAAGGACCAATACAAAAATATTATATCTTTTTATTATGTAGCTCCCTGGTCCTCCCTTCTTAATATCCCCTGTGTCATGACTAGAGAGGAACATATGACAAGGGGCTTTGACAAGAATGAATCTGACACCTTATTTTATTTAGTTAATTCCATGTTATTGTATTTCTATCAGATAGCAGTTTCCTATATTTGGTTGAACACCTTCAATTATGAAGGCATTTAAATCATGTAAAAGTAATTAGTACACAGAAAATACTGTGTTAAATAACTATATATACATATGATAACAAATATGTTGCACTGGGTCTTCTCCTCTGCTCAGTTTCCAGGATATTTACAATCTTGTGCTGGAGTCATGATTCACAGGATTCATTTATCCACTTTTTTGCATATCTGCCCTTACTCTGGTCCCACCACAGTCTGATATGCGACGGATTACTGTGTGTGTGTGTGTGTGTGTGTGTGTGTGTGTGTGGCTTTAAAAAAAATGCAATACAATATATCATAGTGGAGTGAAAGAAGTCATGTTTGTTTTTATGGAGAATCATAAATATGGTAAGCTCCCTAGTGATTGTCTAATAATCCCCATTTTTTGGACTCTAAACAATTTATGAAAAGGTCACGATGATAATAGTCTAAGATAATTCAGTTTTAAGACATACATCTCAAGCAAGAAGTAAGTTATATAAGACTATTTATAGCAAGTAATGAAGGGAAACACAGATTCTAGTACGAAAGAGGTGAGCAAAAAAATACATTAACCTTTTGCAACATGTTCAGTTTTACAATATGTTGCTCATTGTGTTTTTGGAAACAAAACATGTCTTAAGTCTTAAAATTCAGAATATCAGAAAGGAAAACACATATAACTAAACCTGTTTATATGCCATAATATGCAATGTTAGACTTACTGTATCATTCCGATACAGTAATTTGTTTATAAATGTGTGTGTTTACTCATGTATTTATGTTCACATATCTATGACAGATGTGCAATATTCAGTACAGTGGTCCCTTACTAATAAAGACATCGTTGTGGATGACATTTGGATATGTCGGGCACAATGTACATCCCATAATAATATCCAATGAAGTGTGATGCTAGGTCACTGTGAATTGCATGATCCAAAGAGACACACTGAAGAATAAAAATATCTGTTATACTGACAGCAAAGACAGGATGAAAATGAAGAACAGATACAAGTAGCCTACTAAATTGCTAAAATTAAGTACATGATTAAGTGAGGGCATAAACTCACACACTATGGAGTTTAAAATAACTGTGCTTGATTGGCTAGAAAAGGGAGAGAAGCTTTCAGAAATGCTGATGGACTCCAGTGGTGCGAAATGTCGTGGGCCACAATAACAAAAATTCAGAATTTTCAAGTCTTTAATTGTTTTTGCAAAGAAAGCTTGACTCATACCAACAGAAAACAAAAAATGTAGCAGATAGGCTATATATTTTACATACAGCCACGGATACACTATGATTTTCTAAGTAAATTTAAAAATGATTGATTTCTGTCTGTGCAGTATATGTAAGATACTGTGTAGAAACTCACATTTTTTGCACCCTGACGAAGGCACTTCTCTGTCAAAACATTGGTGATTTTATGAATTAAATTCAGTGTGCGGTTCTCTCTTTTTCTATGCTGTATAGTATCACCACATGTCAGTGCGCCACCATTATTTGTTTTGTGTAATAAGTAGGCTACGGTAAAAAAAAAAAAAAAAAAAAAAGAATGCACTAAAATCTTTTAGCTTCAATGTAAAATAATCAGTTATGATTTTCACGTTGTACAGTAACATGTACAGGGCAGCAGCTTGATTTATTCTGTGTTACCGGTAGGCTAAAGTAAAAAGAAAGTGAACAAGGTATTCATTTGATTTTACTACTGTACAGATTTCGATTTTCACATCATGTAACGTGTACAGAGAACACATGAATGCTATTTCAATGCAATGATTTATACCTTTAAAAAAAACTTGAGCACTATAAATCTGTGTGTGTTATTTATTTATTTCTTTATTTGTTTTTAAAGCAGACACCTCATTATTTTGAACAACGTGTCTGTCTCCCGACATGTGTCAACAAGGGACTGTTGTACAACGGCTTCCCTTGCTTTTGTGAAGCTGCCTCCTACCATTGTGCCGACACTGCTAAATTACGGCATGAATTATAGCATGGACTGATTGACAATTTGCAACCTCCTTTCAGTCCATCAGCAGGACAATATGAAATCCAATGAGCCAGAACACATTAGGACTGCACTCACACTGGACACAAGGCTGTTCCCAATTTTTATGCACTTTTGTAGGAACATAAATATTCATTGCAAAGTAGCTGAAAATTGCTGAAGTGAGAAAAAGAGAAACATGGAAGCCATTGGTTCAAATCTGTTGGGTAGTTATTCATTGATTGCTATAGGGTTTGGAGAGCACCATGCTTGTGCAAAAAGATGCCATTGCAAGTAAATTGACCAAAACTGCAATGGTGAGACTATTAAATTTGATTCAGTGACAGACAGGGAGAGTGTTTGTTTTCCAGCAAGGGTTTTTTTGTGTTTTATCTCCAGGGCATATAAGTTGCATCGAGCCACAGATGCATACAGTTCAGATTAGAGATGCAAAGTTTCAAAATGATTAGGGTTAATCAGCAGATACAAAACTTAAATACAAATGCATTCATGTACTAATGCCTGAAAGGGTTCGGGGTGTTGAGAGCTCATTTCTGGGGGGGCAACATGTTTGCTTAGTAGGGTAAGACCAAAGGTCTGAATCAGTGTTCCTATTCTAAATTAGAGCTATCAGTATGATAAAAAAAAGATTGATGATTAAGTACTGTGCATACAGAGGAGTATAGATTAAGAATTAGCAATTAAATATTTCATCACAGTTTGATAAGTCATGTAACTGTGCTATACAGTACAGATGGACGAACATACCGCCACCCCCTATATCCCAGGGATCTGATATTGTCATAACTGTAGCTAAATAATATTACTATAAAGTTACAAAGACAATTCTCCACATACATGGAAAAATGTGATGTGCACATACATACTGCAAAGCCACCTCCCTGACTGGTGAAATAGTTTGCAAAACTAGATTATGATGTTAGTAGCCTATGACATTCTGAGTATTTTGAAGTTATTTTGGTGACATCCCAACAATGCATTAGTCTACTATTGCCCTGTCCTCGAAGGGGCTCTCAAGGGGTTTTTCTACAGCCAAGGTGGAAAAATAGCCGGTTAATTAAACAATTAATGTTATGAAATGTGTTAATTTCCATTGACTATGCTAATTTACAACTAAAAAGTAATCAAATTACAATGATTTAGTTGTGAAAGAGTAATTTTATTTATCTTTTAACATGTCACCTACTGTTCTAACTAAAGCTGTCACCTCCTATTCTAACTTAATCATAAAATACATTTATTGTAAATATGAATGTTTCTCGCAGTCAGAATAGTAAATAGTGTTTTATGTATTATCAACAAAGTACAGTATGCTGTAACAAAACAGTTCATAACTTATTGATTTTATTAGACAGTGATAGTGGGAAGGTTTAAAACACATTTGACCTCCTTGGTTGCTTTTTCATGTTATTCCACTCAAAACGTTATGTGTCAAATGTATATTTCTATCTGTGGTATCATGTGGTATGCTATACTTTACCATGCAACAATATAACAGATAATTGTTGATAATTTTCAGCTAATTGTTTAGTTACATTTACTGATAATGCTGAATGTTCAACACAATTAAATCACAAAGCATGTTCCCCTTGTCTGTTCACTTTTGGGTGCTGTAGTACTTGGCCTATGGTAACACAATTGTTTTTCATAACAAAGATTTTGATAATGCGTTTAAATATGAGTGCACTAAAGGACTGAAATCAATAGACAGCCTTCTCTCAAGAAGAAAATAACCTTATTAATCTTTCAAAACAATTTTAAGTTATGAAAGGTCAATTAAAGAGTCACATGCCACAGAAATACATCTTAAATGTGTACCAATGTGGCGCCTATGATCGCAATGACAAAGATTAACTGCATATCTATTTATATTTAAAAAAAAACAAACAAAAAAAAAACCCTGTAATATAACCTATGAATGTGGTGCCTGTGAATGAAATGCTTCAGGAAATGACAAACAATTATGTTTAAATGCTTGTAAATGGCTGTACAATCTTATGAAACAAGGAAACAAGTCTCATTAAATGATTTTACATTTAGCTTTTTAGACCAATTAGCAGCCGATACCTGACCTGTTTATCGAACGTGTCTATTAGAGATGTTATCAGTTTTTTTTTTTCAGAGACATTTTCAGCTCATATTTCAGGTCTTTGGTAGCTTGAAACCACAGAAGAATAATTATACTTTAGGTTGATCTTCCTCGAATAAAGACATCTTAATTTGTGCAGGTGATCTATTGGTGTCTAAAGATTTCCCTTTTCACTGCCACTGCAAAATAGTGACTTTGAAAATGAGATGTTCCATCTCTGTGGCTATATCTTTTATAAATATCTTTGAATAATGAAAGTGTTTGAGGACACTCATAAATGTGACAAGAGGAACAATCAGAACATAATTTTCTTCTTTTTATCTTTTGCGTTACTATGATCAGTGTCACTAGATCAAGACAAACTCCCTAAATTAGAGTAGAAAGGCAATGAGTTTTGAAACCACAACTCTACAATCACCAAGAGAAAACCCTGCACTGTGAGCTAAAACTGTGTCTCAGCCAGTAGGAATTCTCATACACAGTACAAGCAGATCTTTACAATTTGAACTTAGACCCTCAAGATGACAGGCAAGGTCCTTAATTCCTTGAAATGGATACTCTTTCATTTGATGAGATCAGACACTTATTGTAAAAGTAGGATTAAAAAAGCTCCCTCTGCCCATCAAGCGTCACTGATGTTCAGGGATTGTAGAACTAAACTCAATCTAGTTCTTTGTGTAGTACCGTCTTGAATTCAAAGCCAAAAATATCTTAAATATGTTTCTAGCAGACGACTGCTTGGATCTGCATTAGAAAGTCCAGCATCATCCTGTTTCACATTACTCATTATGGAACTGAAACTGTTTTAGTTGGACCTATCTTAGTTGGAAATAAATGAAGATCCAGACAATTAATGCCCAGCTTTGCTTCTTAAAAAAACAAAGAAAAAAATGTAATACTTCTCGTATTAGATGGCTTCTCATGACAAATGACTCGGCTCTCATAACTATATATATATATATATATATATATATATATATATATATATATATATATATATATATATATATATATATAATCAGATCTCATGAAAGGAAAAACAACATTAGTACATGTTCATTCTGTACTTCTTATATTTTAGACACTGTGGAAGTCTGGAAAGCTAAGTTTCCCATTTCTGTATAACAGCAGATGAAGTACAGAGTGTGAAAACCATGAGTTGTATTATGTGTAATTTGAATCCAATGAAGTGTATGGAAATTCAGTGTTAATTACAAGTGGCTGAGGATTTCCAAAAATAATATTCAGGAGTGTGTCAGACACAATAAGATGTAAATTATAGAATTATTACACATACTTGCAGCATGTGAGGAAGTGTTGTAACCCAGAGCTTCCATAAATTATAAGTGAAAAACTATGGAATACTGACTCATGAGTCGCAACAAGCAGCTGCCAATTGCATTTCTGTTACCCCCATGATATCAATTAGAACCACCCCGCCCGAGAGGATTCCAAAGTCATGCTGTGGCTTCATGCATGTGTTTGCTGAGTGCTAGAACAGGTACCATTTTCTTTAATGTATTCCGTGAATGGTATTGCATGTGTTTTACACTGAAGATTTGTTATTCACTGTTGTTTTTGTGTATCCAAAACACAAATCAATCTGAAAATCCTGATGCATCTATTGCACTATAATGTACTAAAGGTGTAATAACTGAGGCAGAATCCATTCCCAAATTTTTTAGTAGCATTAGTAAATATGGAGGTGAGACCTGGTAATGGAAATAACCTTCAGTACAGGAAGTGATGGTGGCAGGGAGAAGCAGTGAAAACGTTTCAAATATAGGGTGTGGTATTTCAAAATCTTCATATTACTTAATACATAGAAAACAAGCAAAGATCAAGACTCCTAAGCACAACAACATTTATTACCTGCCAACAAATACTTCTTAAAGGTAATTACTCAGAAAATATCAGCACACCCCAAATAATTGTGACAAAAATGTAACGCAATCATATTTTTTCTGCTTTTATCTGTGGCCCAATGACAGTATGTGCAACTCATTTATTAGTTAACATTAAAATTGTTTTATTTGCCCCAGATAAAAATCATGGTCCAAAGAGCACAATTTGATTTGTATGCATGGCACTGAAGTAGCTTACTAATGACGTTTGACATTAGGACAGCCAATTTTAAACTCTATAGCTGTTGCTATTTATAAACACCCCCTAAACACTAGAAAGTGGACACAGAAATAACTGACATTTCCATTAGATGGAGAAATGGTACAAAGTATTAATGGTGTTGTCTTGTCTGAGCGTCTCTTACTGAAGATGGTTAAATCTAACTTGGGGATACAAAACAAAATGTAATGTTTATTGAGTCTTTGTGAAAACAGACATTTGAATAATGTATACAGTATGATACAGATGAATTATTTCAATTAAGGGGTGGTGTATGTGCATCCACTAGCTATTATTAAGCTACCTTACAAAATACACTAAACCTTCCATAGCATTATTTGTGAAATGAATGATGTAAATGTTATTTTCCAGAAATAGTTTACATTTTCTAGACTACCTAGTTTTATGGTTACTGACAGCCCAATACTGCTGAGACCCTAAGTGCCCATTAGACAAAGATATATTGCTGTTTTGATGACAACCAGCATGCCTGGAAATCTCATTACACTATATTTTATATAACTGGATAACTGTGAAATCAACCTGTCTGCAAAAAATGATGTCTCAAGGGACAAGGCAGTCAGTTCTATGTCAGCTTTGGACTGGTACTTCTGCTGTCTGTGTTAACAACAAAATAAGTTAATGTTATACCCGTTTTGTTGTATAAAAGGTTTTTATATTAATTTAATAAAGCGTCAGCTTTTATCATAACATATTTATAGAGGATCAACAGCATATGCAAGAGTTCTTGATTCAGCACGATGCATCACCTGTATAGCCATCATGCTGTATTTGTTGATCTCTTAAGTAAATGCATATCCTCTATTACAATATGTTGTAACTTCAGCTGCCCTTTGCAGGCAACACATTATAATTCAAGGATGATTTTCCGTATTTAAACTTGATAGAGAATAAATTGAAAGTGGAAGTAGAATTGTAGTAATTTTATACATTGCACCTTTGGAGAAATATCTTTATATATTAAATATCACTGAGGGGGGGGGGGGGGGGGGGGGGGGGCTGTAGGAATATAGTCTCAATGCTGCTCTTTCATTCAAGTAGCAAATATCCATGTGTAAGTATACAATCAACTTAAATTCATGGCACTTTTGGATCAAACAACAATGTTAACAGATCCTACCTCCTGTGGCATTTTTAGGATTAATGGGGAAAAACAAAAACAGTACATTAGGATCAATTTAGGGAATCTTAAGGTATTAGGGAACTGAAGTCTAGGGTTACCCCAAAGATTCCTTGTTCTATAAATCTTGGTAGCCCTAAACAGATTATCAACCAATATTGAAAACATCATTTAAATCAGCATATATCACACATCATATAATATACTACAAGTGCAAAGAACTGTTTGGGATATGTGTTCCTTTATTTGTCCCAAACATTGGTTTTCTGCAAGTTCTCATTTACATATTTGTTCAGTATGCCATTAAGGTCTCATGTGGTACAGTAAAACATATATCATGAACAATGCATGGTTTAATCATGACTCAATGAGCATAATTAAGCTCCTTGCAAAATGTTAAACTGACTCAAGTTTTATTAAATTTTATTGCATGTATATTAGTGGCTGAGGTTGAGCTCACTTAGAATGTATGTTGATCTCCATGACAGATACGGATAAAATATCACAGACGGATAGTCAGTTAATCAGAATATTTATAAATTTGCACAAAGGCGATGATACCATAAAAGCTTGAGGAACTATTAATAAGCATTAATTTTAGGGATGGTTGAGTTTGCGAGATGAATAAACTACTTAATCCATACTAGAAAACATAATAAAACATAATAAACATAATACTGTTTTCAACATATCTTTAACAATTTTAAGTTTTAAAAAAATTGAGTGGAGACTAGTTAAGTAAAAAATAAAAGCAATGAGGCTTGAGGCTGAGCTGAGGTTTGAAAAGTGAAGTCTTTCTGATGTCAAATTTATTGCAGTAATTAGAGGGGCAGTCAGTGCTACTGTTTTATAACTATAAGTATATACAATTGTATAATTAGGGGTATATTTAGTGACAAATGGCTTTCATACTGTGCTCTTTTGTTGTTTTTTTAGAGATCACTGCCGGGGCTCCACTGCAAATAAATCAATAAACTCACTGATGAATGGCAAAATGATGCTCCTCCAGATTGATCTGATGCAGTCTCACTGGACAAGGCCCCAAATACGTAGTTTGACCCAGACATTTATATTTAATATCTACCTGCCCTTTTATTCAGTGCCTGAATGCTGTGCCTGTGATATCTATCACTTGAAATGTCCTTTGCTAATCAAAAAGAGTTTTATAAAAGGGCACACCAAAGAAATATAATAACCTTGCAATGTGCCTATGATCATCTGCAGAGTGGAAGCCAAAAGATACAAAGATATTGAGCCTTGCCCCCATTGAAGTGTTGTGTGCATCTATCAGTGAACATGAACATAAAATGCTGAATTGTCCCCAAATTGTAAAATCCTGTATTGCAGTTGTGGCTTTTTAACAAAGTTACTTGCTTTACCTATTTAAGAATTAAGTCAAACCTGTTGCTGTTATTATTATAATTATCATATTGTGGGACGCATTACCAATGCAGGTATGTCTTAATAAAGTGGTTTAAAGGTGGTATTCTGTAGAATTGTTAATTACTGTATAAACTTAGTAAAATACCTACCAGTACAAATTTTAATTTGCGTCTTTACTAGTGGAATCTGAAATTCTGCCCACAGAGTTTTCAACTGGACAGGTCAAGGCTGCTCTGTAATTGGGATCTTACATCTTACAGCACTGAAGTCTCTTCTGTTTGGACTTAAATGGTGTAATGCAGGTAAAGACCTATATAATCATAATGTAACAAAGTTTACAAATTTTGTTACATTTCCAAATGCACTACTGCTGATATTTTGATTGTAAGATAATCACATTCAAACATCATTTATTTTTTATGCTACTGAACAGTATTAAAACTTGAGCCATTTCAGAATGTAAAACTTTTCAAACTGAAATATTAACGTATTTAATTGACAGAAAAAAAAAAAAAAGTCAATTTCTGAGGCTTTTAGTGCTGTTACTGCACAACAAGAAGCATGATGAATGTAGCAACATCATTGTTATTTATGTTCTGCACAAAAATTATTCTCTATGGACAGAGCAGCATAAAACAAAAATGCTTTCATTACCACTAGCACTGATGTGACACGCCTGATAAATGCCACTTTAAGACTCCTTTGGGTTTCTGCAACCCTTCACACTTATTTTCAAGTTCTTAATAGACTCTGAAAGTATGACTGGCCATCATTTAGGAGTGTCGTTTGCACTGAAATGACAGAACAGTAAAATGTTCATTTGTTCCAATCTTTTCCTTGACTAATGACTACGAATAATGTTTTTTTTTTTTTCATTTTGTATAGGTGATAAAAAAAGTTATAAACCGGTGATGTATTCAAAAAAAAGGGTTGTTTCAACAATTTCATATATAAACCTTTCATAGGAAGAGGCACTGTATCTATATAGCATTTTTCACAAACTGTAGGACCTCATGCAATACTTGATTCCAGGGTCCCTACCAGGGCAGAGCTGCCAGACCAGTTTACAGTATTTGAAACAATTCCAAGATGTAGAATGACAGTATTTTCCAGTTATAATAAATAAACACACTGTTTATTAGGTATATAAAAGCTTGTGTTGCATACTGCATCTAGTTATTTAGAGTAAATGGACAAACAACTGATTTTAAACTTTGCACAAAGGAAGCTTGTTTATTGCAGCTTTCAACGTACTTTAAAACAGTGTCTGTAGCAAATTTCTGCCTCTCCCCCACCTTGAATCTTAGCAATAATAAGCATGATAATAACTCCACACGATCCGATAACTGGCAGACACAGGTACATTGCTTGCACTCATTATTTGTGTTATGGCTATACATATAACATAACAGCATCCATACAAATAAAATAAGACATACTTTTCTGCTTTTAAAACAAAATCTTCCAGGTCCCTATTTCCACCACTGTACATACATACATGCATACAGTACATGGAACTGTCTCTTAGAAATGTTTTTCTTTCTCAATTAACACAGTTAGTCCTAAGTTTCCACCTGACTAAACACAGAAAAGATTTACATAAATATTATACATTAAACTAGACATTTCCATCCTAATCACATGGTTGGCAA
This sequence comes from Polyodon spathula, assembly GCF_017654505.1. NCBI lineage: Eukaryota > Metazoa > Chordata > Actinopteri > Acipenseriformes > Polyodontidae > Polyodon > Polyodon spathula. The sequence goes on along the minus strand of NC_054556.1, from coordinate 7,098,274 downwards.
CTTTCGTGGGAGAAGTGCTATTATTCACATAAAGAAACGACACCATACATAAGATACCCCATACCTAAAATACTCCATACTTAAGCACATGCACCCATTTGAGATTATACAGCACCTGGAACATGTTAAAAAGTGACATGATAGGAAGTGAAACTTTTTCCCTCAATTGACAGCCTTGTACTTACATAGGTGACTGTGATTTAAAAGTCATGGGAATACCACCAGTAGAGATTCTAAAAACATTTACCAAGCAGTACATACTCACACTCTGAAATACACCTTCAATTCTGAAGAGGAATGTAGACGACTGTAGAACTGCTGCAGTGGACTAGGATGTTTGATTATCTTCATTATCTGCTGGGTATCACAGCAATACATTGATTGCCTTCCACTGTTTATGCCACTCTTTATGTGTGTGTATGTGCTGACCTAGACCTGCCTCATTAATGTTTTTCTATTGGTACTAGCATAAGGTAAAGGTAAGCATTCTTGCCACCTTTACACTATAAATCTCCTTGATGTTATGTATTCCAGCAGTCATTTCTCATGCTTAGCAACCACCCATGCTAAAGCTGAATAACGTTTTCCACTGTCTATTTTTTTAAAGTTACTTAAAAGATTATAAGCCAATATTTTTCATTGTGAAAATAAAAATAACACGTTGCATAAATGTCATAGATGGGATACAATCAAGCATGTTTTTATTTATTTATTTATTTATTTTTAGTTTAGTTGTTTTAGGTAGTCAAAGAGATTATATGAATTTGTAAAATATTTGCAGTGGACAGAGCAGTTCTTTACACAGTGAACATAATGTTTTTGGCCTGGCAAACATTTTCTTTAAAAATAATAAGCCTGTATTGTGTTTTTGTAGTTATTTGAAATGCTGTTAATCACAGTTTCCATTGAGTTTATTGGGAAGGAAGGAGGTTGTGCTAAGATGTTTATGATCAGTCAAAGTAACAACAGCCAATAAATAAATACACAAATAAAACCTCACAGATACTGCAGAGTATTAATACAATTACATATTATTTCTAGGACTGTGTAGTTTTGTGGTGTATTTATTTTTTTTATAATCTTACTTATGTAGGACATTTGTAAATTATACTGAATGTAATCAAATGGAGTCATATTTGAATCCTTTTCAGATCACATATCCAATGACCAACAAAAGACTACACATGTGAATCTTAAACATTGTATGATCATTTGTCCAGGGGTAGTAATACCATGCTTGACACATTATTATTATTATTTATTATTATTATTATTATTATTATTATTATTATTATTATTATTATTATTATTATTATTATTATTATTATTCTTTTAATATTTGTATCATTCCAATCTGAATAATATGCTCAGATGATATTTTGTGGTGCACATTGGATACAATGTATTTTCCACGGTTGGGTAAGCAATATGCATATGAACTCTGTTCTGTGAGGTATGCTGTTGTTTAATATACTGCCATTGTCTATATGTTATTAGAAACATATTTTCCATTCCACATATTTTATCAGCTCTTTCCAACAGGACAAGAGTACAAAAATAAAAAGAACATTTTGTATACTTCCCTCCCTAGTAATATGTGCAGGTATTATATTTTTCATTCCTCTATTAGCACTGTTAACCAGTACCCCACAACCCCTGTGCCTGGTTGATTCTCTGGTACAGCGAGGCATACTATATATTCATTGTCTTAAAAATCCACATTACATATGGCATGCATGTTCCCACGAGAGTCTAATCATGCATTTTTGGTTCTTGATAGCGCCATTAACAATCTGCATTCCTCCCACATCATATCTGCATTGAAAGAAATACATTCCTAAGAGACAGTTCCATGTCTTTAGTGTGTGTTATTTGGGCATTTTAAGTAGTGTAAATATGGTTAAATGGTTTGGTTTGCTCCAGTAGTTATAATTATAATGCTCTAAAACCTGAGGGTCTTGCAACACTTTCCACCCTCTGCTGAGAGAACACGCCCCTTATTTGACTGCCGGGTTGAACTGAATTTACAGGTGCACTCAGTGTTGAGCGTTTTTGGTTATTTAAATGTTAATAGAATTTGTCAAAGTAGCTCTGTGCTGCATCTGCCAAATAGTGTAGACTCTCACAGACTGGGCATTAAAGCAAATCATTACGTGAGATTAAACCTCCTGCTAATTAGGCACTTGTTGTTTATCACACATTTTTTGCAAATGTAAGTTAGATTTAGATTCTCTATTAAGTGTGAACAATGAAGTCTGCAACAGGATGTGGAAAGCTGGGTTGGTAATCAACATCTAGAAATTCAAATGGGATTTAGCTTCTGCTCATTATATATTTCAGTCACTACAAGAAGCATCATTTACAATAATTAAATAATTAATGGATCAGATTATATCTCATAGAGACAGCTTAATGACATCATCCATTCTTCCAGTAGCATCTACCAATAGACACAGTGATAATCTGTATGCCATTGTGAGGCGAGAGTGTATTAAATGGAATGTCCAGACAGTAATTTATGTGTACAGAAATAAAATAATTTATTTTTATTCTCTATACACAACACAATGATTAAATAACAAAAGAAAACAAAATGGTGTGAGGGAAGGAGTGCAGGGGTGAAATCCAAAACAAACCGTGATGACTCGTCTTTAATTGTCTTCGTGGCGACCCATACATAAACAAAAAAAGACAAAAGAAATGTTAGTGTTTTTTGTTTTAAAAATCCCGCTGCACCAAACCAGTCTCTCCCTCCACCCGTTACTCCTCCTATTTTACTTTCGGACCAACCCCGAACACAGTAGTACGTTCCCTTTAGTATGTAATGTCCCGCCTCTGTAGTCAGTGGAACACCAATCCTCAACTGACAAGTGTCCTTATCCTTCACTTGACTCCAGTGGCTGGAATTTACATACTCGTACTTCCGCCCCTCACCAAGGTGCCGCCCCTCAAAAAGATGACTTTTGCCATGGTCACGAGATCTTGGTAAGGGAAGTCCCGAGTTGGTTTGATGCCATCTACTGTCGGGAGGCTGAATCACAGACCGAAAACCCTTTGACTCATCACATATCCCACCCCTCAGAGTGGAGCCGAAGGAACACTCGGAAACCTCTAACCCTTCCCTTTTCCCTCCCTCCCGGGAAAAAAAATCAGCATTTTGATGTAACTTACCCGCACGATACCTTATTTGAAAGGCGAAGGGTTGGAGCGCCAGGTACCACCGCGTAATCCTAGCGTTTGAATCCTTCATCGTGTCTAACCACTTTAAAGAAGCGTGATCTGTGATGAGTACAAAAGGTCGTCCCAGAAGATAGTATTTTAAAGATTCCACTGCCCATTTCACTGCCAGGCATTCTTTCTCCACTACCGAATACCTCTGTTCTCTGGGCAGTAACTTCCGACTGATGTATAGTATCGGGTGTTCTATACCATCTCTCTCCTGGGACAGAACCGTCCCCAGACCAGTCTGCGATGCATCTGTCTGCAGGACGAACTCTCGGCTGAAATCCGGGCTTATTAATGCTGGGGCCTGACTCAAATTAGTTTTAATAGATTCAAAGGCTGTCTGACACTCTGCACTCCACTTAATTTTATTTGGAGCGTTCTTTTTAGTGAGATCAGTGAGAGGGGCGGCTATAGTGGAAAAGTGTGGAATAAAGCGGCGGTAATAACCAGCCAACCCTAACAGTGATCTCACCTGGGTTTTCGTGGTAGGTACCGGTGAATCCAACAAAGCCTGGACTTTTGAAACCAACGGTTTCACTCTACCCTTACCCATTATGAAACCTAAATATTTAGTTTCTTCTTTTCCAATAGCGCACTTTGCCATGTTCGCTGTGAGCCCCGCCCTCCTCAGAGACTGTAAGACGGCTTCTAATCTAGTCAAATGTTCTCTCCAGGAAGAACTATAAATGACTACATCATCGATATACGCAGCTGCATACTCTCGATGAGGTTGTAAAACCCTGTCCATTAGTCTCTGAAAAGTAGCAGGCGCTCCATGAAGTCCGAACGGCATAGTACAAAATTGAAAAAGACCCTCTGGGGTTGAAAATGCCGTTTTCTCACGAGAGGCTTTTGCCAATATCCTTTCGTCAGATCCAGAGTTGAAATAAACCGAGATTGCCCCAGTTTGTCTAAGAGTTCATCTACTCGAGGCATGGGATATGCATCAAACTTGGAGATAGCATTCACCCTCCTAAAATCGATACATAATCGTAGTGACCCATCTGGCTTGTCTATTGGTACTATTGGGCTACACCACTCACTTCGGGAAGGTTCAATTACCCCAAGTTTCAACATACACTCCACCTCCCTTCGAACAGAATCTCTCCGACTCTCTGGAATGCGATACGGTCTCTGTCTAACTCTTAGACCTGGCGGAGTGATAATAGCATGTTCGATCAAATGCGTTCTTCCAGGCACGTTAGAAAACACATCACTGAACATTTTAATTAGATTGCTTACCTCTTCACGCTGATCAGGAGTTAATTGTTCCCCCATCGGGACCTCAATTGCTGACTCTGACTCAATTGAGGGTCCAAAATCCTCTCCCTCCTGTACAGGAGATATAAAATGGACTTCCCGTTCTTTCCACGGTTTCAGGAGATTAACATGATAAATTTGACTTTCTTTCCGACGCCCAGGCTGTCGGATCTCATAATTGACTTTACCAATTGCTCGAATAACCTGAAAGGGACCCTGCCATTTAGCAAACAACTTAGATTCCGATGAGGGCGACAATAACAACACTTTATCTCCAGGTCGAAAGTTCCGAATTCTTGCATTTTTATTGTAGCTTTGTTGCTGCTTCTGCTGTGCCGCTTTGAGATTGTCATGTGCCAATCGACCGACTAATTCTAAGCGATCGCGTAACTGCAACACGTATTTTACTACATTTTTAGACTCCTTTGACTGTTCTTCCCAGCCTTCTCTTATGAGATCCAAGATACCCCGCGGCTGCCGACCGTACAAGAGCTCAAACGGGGAAAACCCCGTTGAGGATTGTGGTACCTCGCGAACTGCAAAGAGCAAGTAGGGAAGCAGTTTAGCCCAATTGCGTTTTTCTTGATCTACAAAGCGGCGCAACATATTTTTCAAAGTCTGATTAAATCGTTCAACAAGCCCATCCGTTTGAGGATGAAAAACTGAGGTTCTAATTGAACGAATTTTCAATAATTTATATAGTTGCTGAATACAGTCTGACATAAAATTAGTGCCCTGATCAGTGAGAATTTCTTTCGGGATTCCCACCCTAGAGAATATTTTTACCAATTCATTCGCTACAGCTACTGCATTCATAGAGCGTAAGGGAACAGCTTCTGGATATCTCGTTGCGTAGTCCACTACTACTAAAATATACCGATATCCTGACTCTGTTCCCTCCAGAGGGCCTACTAAATCTACACCAATCCTTTCAAACGGTACCCCAATAATTGGAAGTGGAACCAGAGGTGCGGGGCGAACTGACTTAGGGGCAGCTAATTGACATTCAGGACACTCCGATACATACTTCCGCACAAGACCATAAACCCCAGGCCAAAAAAACCGGGCCAGAATTCGTTCCTGAGTCTTTTCAGTTCCCAAATGACCTGAAAATGGAATGTCATGCGCCAATCTCATGACTTCTGACTGAAAAGGCCTAGGAACCAATAACTGTTTTACGAGCTGTCCCGTCCCGGGAGCCCGGGTTATTCTATATAATAAGTGCCCAGATACAGAAAAATGCGGAAATACCACCGGTTGTCCTTCCTGCATATCCTTCCCCTCGATATATCTAACCTGTTTCCAAGCATACTGTAACGTGGGATCATTTTGTTGTTCATATCCCAAGTCAATATCTCGGTCCCAATGGTTAGGTACACAGAGAGGAGTGTCTTTTATTACATGACCTTCCACCTCAGTAACCTCGCAGCCCCGGTTACACTGAATACCTACTCCCTTTCCTTGCCGTTTAAGCGATTGGTTTACTTTTGTGTCAGACCCCTCCCCTTGTCGTCTCAGAGTTCCCTCATATTTTTCCACCCGACGCTCTCTTTTTGTTTTTCTTGGGCGGATTTTAGGGTTAAACAGGTCGGATTGCAACGGAAAAATCTCGCCAATTGTTTTCTCCTGTTGCTTTAATTGTCCCCTGGTAGAAACTAAGACCATTTCCCGACCTAAAATACGATCAAAAAACGGCCAGTCTCTTCCCAGGAGAACAGGGTATGGTAAACATTGCGCTACAGCCACTTTAACGTAAGCTGAATAATCACCTACAATAAGTCTAACTTTAGTGGTGGGATAAACCCGAGTTTCTCCATGAATACAGGAGATAGCCACTTTACCCTGTGGCTCCCAGGCTACCCCATCCAAGAGAGCTTGCCGAATCAATGTTTGTGCACACCCAGAGTCCGCAAATGCGTAAGTACTCTTTCCCCCGACCTGTACTCTTAACTGATAAGGGCCCTCCCGACATTCCCCAGTGTTCCTACCTGTTACTGCTGACCAGGATCTTGTCGCCAGGTCCACCTTTATTACTGGACAATTCCTGGCAATGTGTCCAGGCTCATTACATTGGTAGCACACTTGGTTAGGAGGCATCAACGGAGTTAATCTGTCCTGCGAGTCCGCGACCGGCAGGTTAGGGGGATTCTCTCTCGCCCAGGATGGGGCTAACCTCGACCTCCATGGTCTGAAGGTCTGGTTACCCCCTCTGGGCTTCATTGGTTGGTTGGTCCGAGTTAGTTTAGGGGCAGGAGTGGGGTCTGACCCGGCACCTTCGTTTGCGTCTTCGTAGGCCTCCGCCAGGAGGATGGCATCCTCGAGAGTGGTAGGTCGATTCCTCTTAATCCACTCTCGATTCCCTGGCGGTAGTATAGACGCAAACTGTTCTATAACTATTTTCTGCACCAGTTCTTGGGGTGTATGTTCTTCTGGCCGCAGCCACCGGGTGCACTGATCTAAAAGATATTGTCCCGCAACCCGGGGCCGCATCCCCTTGGACAGCTGGTATTCCCGAAAACGGCGCCGGTATGTTTCCTCCGTGATCCCGAGGCGTGAGAGAATGGCTTCTTTAACTTTAACATAGTCCCCTGCATTCGTGGCCGTCAGGGCTCGATACGCTGCCTGAGCTTCCCCTGTCAGGCAGGGTGCCAATTTCATGGCCCAGTGTTCCCTAGGCCACTCTGCAGCCTCTGCCACTCTCTCAAAAGTAATCAAGAAAGCCTCGGGATCATCTTCCGAGGTCATCTTCTGAAGATTAGGCTGAGCTGCAAACATCCGGGCAACCGCTCTCTCTGATGTTGATATTGATAGTTTTTCCACCAGCTGTCCAAAGAACTGGGCGAGCTGTTCCTGGTGCCGTGTCTCTCTCTCCTCTCGCTTCTCCTCCTGCTCCCTAAACATTGTCAAAACTGTAGCTGGATCCATTTTCACTTCTGACACCACGTGTGAGGCGAGAGTGTATTAAATGGAATGTCCAGACAGTAATTTATGTGTACAGAAATAAAATAATTTATTTTTATTCTCTATACACAACACAATGATTAAATAACAAAAGAAAACAAAATGGTGTGAGGGAAGGAGTGCAGGGGTGAAATCCAAAACAAACCGTGATGACTCGTCTTTAATTGTCTTCGTGGCGACCCATACATAAACAAAAAAAGACAAAAGAAATGTTAGTGTTTTTTGTTTTAAAAATCCCGCTGCACCAAACCAGTCTCTCCCTCCACCCGTTACTCCTCCTATTTTACTTTCGGACCAACCCCGAACACAGTAGTACGTTCCCTTTAGTATGTAATGTCCCGCCTCTGTAGTCAGTGGAACACCAATCCTCAACTGACAAGTGTCCTTATCCTTCACTTGACTCCAGTGGCTGGAATTTACATACTCGTACTTCCGCCCCTCACCAAGGTGCCGCCCCTCAAAAGATGACTTTTGCCATGGTCACGAGATCTTGGTAAGGGAAGTCCCGAGTTGGTTTGATGCCATCTACTGTCGGGAGGCTGAATCACAGACCGAAAACCCTTTGACTCATCACAGCCATTTCCAAGTGTTTCACAAACCTCAGTCTACTCTATCCAAATGGTATTTGGTGATGTTAATTTGAGGTGGCTAGCTTTGCATTTTAGAGCAATACTATGGGTTAGCTGTTTACAAAAAAATATACATTACAAACATTAACATCAAACTACTTACTGTATCCTCTAATTGTTAAAATAGGTGTTTATTTACTTTCTGGGAAAAATAAATCTTTCCAATGACAAATTGGATTAAGGAGATTTGAGAATCTAGCTCTGTGTTTTATGAAAAAAAACTCAGTTGTCCAAATGTGCTTGTTCTGCAATAGAAGATACAATAGAATTTGGTATTGCACCTGATAAATGTAATTTGATTGTGTGTAATGTTTTGTATGTGCAGTATAAGGTAATCATTACACAATAGTTTAAAGTTGATATAAACCCTCTGGTTAAATGAAATAAATAATGGTTCTATTCAGTGTGAAATTTCTACAGTACAATGATATCATTAAGATTAAACTGACTGGTGTTATCAGTCTAAGGCAAAGTCAATACCAATTATTTGCAATGCCAGCAGGTTTTGTTTTTCTTTGAAGACTAATTTGTTTCATTAACCTGTTCTGTTCATAAAAACATTCACTTCAATGCAATTCAAATGCAGGTTTTTAGTTTCACTTCTAGCATTACTTAAAGACTTTCGCAGAGGAAAGACAAACAATCGTATACATATATATATATATATATATATATATATATATATATAGATATATATATATATATATATATATAATTATATTATATTTTATTAATTATAATATAATAATATAATTATTTATAATAATATATAATATACGAAAATTCTCATAACACTACACAAATGACTCTAGGACGATCCATCTTGCAAAGACAATTATGCAATTAAAGTAGTTATACGTCATATAATCATAGATCGCATGGCTTACATAGCTGTGTTATTATCATGTAATAACTGGATATTTCCCAATGGATCATGTTATTACATGGTACCTAATGGACACTTGCATAGAACTAGCCTTGTGAACATCAGCTTGTTACCAGATGTAATTACAAGTCAACAGTATGGTAGACCATGACGATGTTATCAGTTGTTATAATGTAAAAAAGGCATGTGTTAAGTGGTTATATGCTAACCACAATCCTAATCAACTTGTAAAAATGCCATTATTCCTACAGAAAGATGCTTTGTAAATGAATACATATATGGAAGGATGAGGTCGCATATACTCTGATAATAACCCCCTCTCATCTTAAATATAATGTGGGAGTAAAACTACAATTAGATTTTTGTTTATGTGGAAATTACAATTAAACTCAGTTTCTTTGGGTTCAAATTTGATTCTGGCAAGCCTGTGTGTATTATACTAATAAACACAGTGTTAACTTATAAATATTTAATCAACACAGGGACATCATCAAAGAGTGAAACATATGTTTCAAGGCTGAAATAGGAATCAAATATGGATTATAGAACATGTATTATAAAATATGTAATGTATTTGCTTCATTTTTAAAAGCACACCTTATTATTGATCAGGGACAATGAGATACTAACTGAAATAAAGAAATCATTATAAGCTGACATTCTTTTAATAAGGCACTGCTTTGTATTCTAAACATGACGTTTTTCAGAGCTTATGAAAACAAGTGCACAAGTATATTAATGTGTTTCTTTTGCTTTATTAAAAATGGGTTGACAATGAGAATGATTTAATTAAATTTTATTACGGGGTGGGGGGGGGGGGGTGCAGAAAATTTGGGGAAATCGTAATTCTTTGCTAAACAGATTCATTTGCATGGAACAAACACAATATTGCTAATATATGAATTCATACTACTTCATACTACTGCACATCCACTCAGTTTAAAATATCAACTACACTGAGCAATTTGCATTCACACATTTCCATAAAAACACAACACATTAAATATATTCACTACACAACCCACTCAGACTGATTACACACTGTCACTTTTGTGCTCTTTAAGTTGCACAGTGCCAGACAGCTGGGAACAACAGGGCATTGTCAAGGTCAGATGTACCATAACAACAGGAACAATTTTATCACACCTCAACACCGACTTCCACTGAGACCAATTCAGTGTCAGTGTCAGATGCTAATTTCAACAGCTTTCTGTACTTTCCTGAACTGAAAATCAAAAGGAAGGTGCCAGTTAGTCTAAACAGAGTATTCTAATGTCATGGTTTCAGTTTACCCTGATCTAATTTCCCCATGCTCACTAAACTGTGGTTTCCCTGTGTATATTATTAAGAAAGAAGGACTTATAAAACACAAAAATACAATGGAATCCCATTGTTAAATAATGTCACTTTCTGGTATTTATGGTGTCCATGAAGTCGAACCACGAAACCCAAAAAATGAACCATAGTGAACTTGGGGCCCAGTTTGAAGATATTTCTTTTCTCAGATCATGGTGGGTCTACCAACGGCTCATTCAACTGTAACTTCCATTGTGGCTGTTCTAACTTTCCATGCCCCTTAGTTCAAAACACATTGACTTTGAGGGCCCACAGCATTGCAACTGAATAGCATTTGGTAAGCTCTGAAGAGCTGGCTTTCACACTTAATGACCTACTGATATTGAGGGTCAGTGCACTGTGTTAAAATCAATCTAGTCGATCCTTGACATTTTATTGAAACCCTTTGCCAGGGGAATTCTATTGAAAGCACAACAACTTAATTAATGTACCTTACTCACGACTTTTGGTCACTCCTTAATCCAGGTGTCTCCCATAGGTAAGATCCCAGTGCCATTTTGAATTAAATCACTGTTTGTTTTCCCTTGTGTGAATCATTATTTTCTTGGTTTGGGCACAATTCAGTTGGATTTGTATTTGAGGTTAATATTTAAAAAAAAAAAAAAAAGATATGCTAGGCTAACATTTAAAAAAGATATACTAATCTACTTCATTAAACCAGGTAGAATGTCTTCCCTTGAGTTTCAGCACATCAGAAGACCTATCACGTAATATGATTTAAAGCAGCATTACATCCTTTCATGTTCTAGATATAAGCAAAAAACGCTTCACAAAAAATTGTAGCATCCTTTTTATCCACGTAGTTTTAGTTTTAGAAACTCTGGTTGGTGGATATTTAAACTGTATGTCACTGTGCTGCTGTAAATAGTGTGTGGGGGAATGTAAGTTTGGCAGGGATGGGGTTAAATCTGTCCCTGCCAGCAGTCACAGGTGTGGCCATTCTCCAGTTAGGTAATTGACGCTAATTGAGGAGTGACCACATGTGTGTTTTATTTATTTATTTTTAAACTGCAGTACTGCTCTGGGTCACAAGGGACAGTATCTCACTTGTGACAGTTATGGCCCAGGCTGGCTACTGACAGGAATTAGACCCAGAGACAGAAAGCTGCAGTTTTAAGCGCATATGCTCACATTTATTTAACAAAATAACACACAAAACACAGGAACAAAATAAGCACAGCACGAGGACCAAAATAAAGGCTTTAAACAAAAGAATAACTGCGTCAGTATACAGTACAGTATGTGTTATTTTTAATTGGTTTAGTTAATCTGAATGTGTAACCAGTAATGAGGTGACATTTCTTGAACTACAAGCTGGAAAATATCTTGTACTAGTCTCTTACATGACAAGTGTATGTTATAATATCATACATATTCGATGAACTCAATATTCTGCTGATAAAAAGGACTGTGTAAGCACTTTGCCTTTGTTTAAATCCAGGCAGCATATCAAGTATTTCAGCAGCATCATTTCTAGGGGTTTTGGTTTGGTTTACCATAGAAATATTCTGTACATTAATGGCAATTTAAAAACAACAACAACAACAAAAAAATGTTCACACTTTATTTTAAGGAGTGTTGTTTTGTTTAGATGTAATTAATGTGCATGAGAAGTTTGTCCAGTATTTAAAAAAAGGATTGTGCTTATCTAACCCATAGCATAGGTTAGACGTGCATGTGTGTAATATTTAGATAACTTGTTGGTGTCACTGTGTTTGTGTTTACTCTACATATTTTTGACACCTATGGAATAATAATAATAAATAATAATAAATAATAATAATAATAATAATAATTTTCTTTGGAAATATTTGTTTTTTAATAAACAAAATATGTTTAATATTGTAACTACTAAAGTTGCCATTGAGTTATTAAATAAGTCTTTAGAAGCTTCAAAAACGGCTTAATGATATTTATAGTGAGGAATTTTGTGTAAAGAAATGTCATTTATACTTCTGTTTAAAGTAACCGCTGTAATTTAGCAAACAGATTCCCCCTTTCCATCACTGTTAGTGTCCCCGGCGATCAGTGAGGCTTCTGATGAGCAGGGTTATTTACTGACTGTAGAGGATCTGAGAGACCTCCCTCTGTGCACACTAGAGGGGAAACAGCTGTATAGGGTGTGTGTAAAGGGCCGTTACCAGCAGCAGCTCAGGGCACTACCAGACACACACTGGAGAGAGAGGCTAGGGGTGACGGAACAGTTAGTGCCAGCTTGGAGAACCCTGTATAAGCCACCACTGCCAAAAAGATCAGGGGATCTGCAGTGGAGGATCTTACATACCATCATTGCCGTTAACTCCTTTGTGAGCATCATAAACCCCGAGCTGAAAGATTCCTGTCCATTTTGCTCACAGAGGGAGACTGTTTACCATTGTTTTGTGTTTGCACCAGATTAAAACCTTTGTTTGCTGCTCTGAAGGAATTGCTTGCTGTATTGGGTTTTGTGTTCTCTGAGGTGTTTTTATTTTTATTTTTGGTTTTAAGTATTGCAAAAAGAGAAAGTACTCAATCCAGTTGGTGAATTTTATTATTGGACAAGCCAAACTAGCAATTTTAAAGAGCAGAAAAAACAAAATGAATGACGTTTTAAATTCTGATCCTTTTGTCATTTTTAGAATGCTTGTATTAACACGGGTTAGACTGGATTTTAATTTCTATAAAGCAAGCATGGTGTGTAGACAGTGTGTTGTGTGCTGTTAAGGATGGTGATCTGGATGGGTATCTGTAATGTGACTTTTTATGTGTCCACAGTATATTATGTTTTTTTTTTTTGTTCACCTTGGGTGGATCTGAATTGGTTTCATGACAATATCTGTTTTATAAATATTGATTTTGTGTATTCTATTTCATTGTTAAATAAAGTTTTTTCAAAAAGTAAAAAGAATGTTACAGTGCAAAATGTTGTTCGATTTTATTTAACTTTAGGTGGTATTTGGATGCGGTAAAAAACAAAACAAGAGTTGACCTTTCACAAGGTAAAGGCAAGTCTTTGAAAGATAGGCTATTGTATCTGAAGGCTGTCTGGGCTATATTGAAATGTCTCTTAGCAGTGTTAGTCAGTAGCTGCACACAACTGTGAAACAATAATCTTGTGTAAGATGTTGTCATTGTTTTGTTTTTTCAGTTGGTGGGTGTGTTGTCTAGGGGAAAAGTTGTAGGACCTCATTGTGTGAGTGGATGTAGTAGAAGGCAGGGGTCTAAACAGAATTCAATGTTCATTAGAGAATGTATTGAGTTTTAGGGAGTCCGTGTAAATAGTTGCTGCACCTGCAAGGCCACAATGTCTAACGATGGTGTGAACTAGAATTGTTTTACTAGCTTAAGTGGCAAAGATCTGAAGCAAATGGAATGATATAACCAGAGCTAATGAGGAAAGGGTTGTTGAAGCTAATTTAATATATCATAGGCCTATTTAGAGCTCTTTGTTAGAGCAGGAAGAATGAAGTAAAGGCTGTGGTTCTGCATGCTGTCATTGAAGTTTAATAAAGCATTGGTATTAAACTGACTAATTGCTGTATTGACTGAATCATTCTGGGTAAACCCATACCAAGCCTCACACCTGTGAGCCACTTAAAAACTATCACAAGTCTTTAATTTAAATCTCTTTTAAAATCAGAAATGTCACATTGAATCTGAATCTATTTTAATAACAGCCCCCCACTGTAAGATAGGTCTTATGGCTGGAAAGTAAAACTAAACATGGGCTTGCTTGTTGCTGTAGAATGATACTATGAGAGAGCAGAAGCCCAAGGAACTTATCCATGATTCCAGCAACCAGGAAACTCTGTAGAATAGTTTGTTCCTCATATGCAACTGTTGCACTTTAAGAAGTTCTAAGCATTGCTAATATCCCTTTCATGAAATGTGATTATTTTATAACCAAGAATTGGAGGCAAGCTTAGGTAATAGCACTGTGTTTCCGTTAACAGTTACTGGGCTGAATTAAATGCATGCTGTAGCTTTTAACTAAGTTGTAGGGTAGTGTAAAAAAGGGTAGTTTGGGTTTTAGAGGTGTTTTGCTACACAATATTAAGTTTCAATATTGACAGTATAGATGTTCAGCTTTTGGCACCAACACGTCTGAACTGGAAGCCCTCTGGAAACAATTAAGTCTCAGCCTAACGTGGTCGGAGGCACCCACATTCTAAAATCAATAACTTTAAGATAGTTGCTGAAAAGCATTACAGCATCATTTTCACCTGCAAATCCTTTACTGTTGACACACAAATCTTCTGCTGCGTTCACATATCACTGAATATTGTGAACCTCTCCGGTGGAAAGGGACACTTCTGTCTTTTGTTTGCACACCAGTAATAGCTTTTTAGAGGGCAGAAAAAAAATATTTAATTAAGAAATAAATATATAAATACATACAATAATATCTTTCACCAAAATAGTGTGTTGATTCATTTTTTTTATATCTGGCATCATTTCTAATTCATACTTGTATATTGGTTTGCTGTTGCTGAGAAAGGAAGACACATTTCCTGTTGTCGGTTGTGATTTGACAACATTCCGTGTAGTGATTTAATATCCTTGGCAACGGTATTGCTTGGGGAACACTGATGCAGCAATACAGTGGAGCTGTCTTCTTATGAATGCACTTTTTTTATATGAAGGTTACATACTATAAGTTCTAATTGCATTTGTACATGTTCTATACCTGGAAATGCATGTTTAACCCATGTTTCATTGTTATGCATCTTTTTTTTTACCTTTAATGTATTTTATGTTGTGAATTACTAACTTTAGCTTATGTCGACAGGGTAATACATTTCTATGGAAATTGAGTTTGGGATACTGGAGCAGTGGTGTAGTCCTAAATCTGAAAGTACCGGAACACCAATTAAAATATTGATTTTTCTCAAACAGATTATAGGAATTCACGTTTTATTTGTACAATGAACTTTAAATAACATTTAGTAGGTAATGCATGTGTCTCGCATGCAACGTTTAAGCTACTCCCCCTTGGTCGGTGCTGCCCGATTGGAGTTTTTCTACTCCCCAGTTAACACCAATTACCTAATTGGGGAATGGTCACATCTGTGATTGCTGGCAGGGACATATTTAACCCCATCCCTACCAACTTTGCATTCCCACACACACACTATTTACAGCAGCAGGGCTTCTGCCCTGCCACAGACCTGTTTTACATTACAAGTGTGTAGCATTCTACCTAACATTAGGGGAAACAGTGATTTCAAATGTCAACTTTAAACCGAAGTGTATAAAACATGTAAGTAAGCAGTTATATGTGTTTTTTTGTTTTCCTCTACAGAAAAATAATACATTCAGACCTCACTTGAAAAAGTACTAAGGAAATATGTACTTAAAAAGTAACTCTTTTTTTTCAGCAGATACGTAACTTCTAAAGACAAAGTATTGGAACCGTTTTCCAAGGTCAGAAGGATGCATTCAATAAAGCTTAATTTAAAGTTTACAATCTGATTTTGTTTTTTTTGTTGTTTTATTTTCATGAACATTGAGCTATTTTGTGAGTGCATTAATCCACTCCAGCATGGGTAGACATTTCTTACTGCACTTTTGGGTGATTGAAGACGACACTCAGATTTGCAACCCTGTCGTTGTTTATTTCTTATGTGTCACACTGGAATATCTTTAATAACATCAATAATGTAGCCAGAAATCTTTAAATGAAAACAGAGCATACTTTGAGATAACATCCACAATAATAAATGTGCAGCAAGGCCAGCACTTTTAAAAGGTATTACAATGGAAATGTTTTCATGTATTTTTTTTTTTGTTTTTTTTTTTTTTTTTTTGGGTGCCCAATTATTTTACCCTTGCTTTTTCTCCACAATTTAAAATGTCCAATTATTTTTCCCCTCACCCTACAGCTCAAGAGAACTGAAGGTTCAGAGGGCATCCTCGGATCCCATGACCAAGCCACAATGTTTAATGAGAGGCATTTTGTGTAATGGAAGGTGACTTTTTAGTGTTCAGAGTCATCAAAGCAGCAATGTATTAATTTTTTACACAAATCATTTGACTGTTGTCTTTAAGAGACAGGAGAATTAGCCTGACAGGATCAAATAGCAGTCTTGATTTGACTCTATCTGATCCATTTGTTTCTTGTATTGGAATAAGCTCCTATCATTAAAAACCCTATTTAATACAAGCGTTTGCAGCCTGTCTGCCAATTTCTGGTTTTGATTCCTAACATGCACTTCAAAATTTTGTATTCCAACAATATTCTTCCCAGTGAATAACATAAATAAAAAGTGGAGGTAATACAAAGGAAAAAATGAAGGAACCAAGAAGAAAAAACCTGAGGCATTATTTACATTTTCTTAGTATATACTGCTTTAGCAATGTTATTATTTTTTTTTTTATAATGGATCTTGCACTAGGCCAAGTAGTTTTTCATGCCCTTAAGGGAGAAACATTTCAGAATCATCTTCCCTATGCAATTGAAACTGCAAGAGGCTGCATCATCGATTTCTGTTACAAGTGACCCTAAAACCCCTTCTCTCTTGTACAAGGTGATTATGCCTTTTGAATGGAAGGCTTATGCTGCAGAAATGTATGGTCCTTTGATAGAACCAGCTTAATTTCTTTGGAGGTTCATCACTGATTATAGAAATGAAAGGGAGTCATGGGAATCTGCTGATAGGAAAAATAGTGAATTCTGGCCAACTCAGATATTTTGGATGGAAGGGATACCTAATTAAATAGCCCTATGCGAGCACAATAAAATGCATGAACATAATAGTTCAGTAATCAGTCCAGAACCCTTCTGGTGGGAATCTCTCTCTGAAAAGGGGAAAGGACAGGTACATACCAACCCTAAAGTGTGGCTGTCAGAAGTGTAGAACTGGACTGTCACAAGCAGAACCAAAAACATGCCCAGCCTGCACGTGCATTGCAAAATGATGTTTGAATGCATTGATGTGCAAGGTATATCATTCTCTCATTTGGATCTTGAACCAGACTATGTAAAGAGCATTGAATGTATGGGTTGTGATGCAGTTCACCCACTTAAGTGGACTCATCTGAGAAAATTAGAATGCACAGATTGTAGTTTGACTTGCCGGGTTCAAGTTTTTTGCAGGCATTTGAAACTGTCACCCACACTTAGGATGCTCAGAGATGGATTTTGTGACTAGTGGTTGTCTGTGCAGATTTACTGAGAGAACAACTGGGCAAAGATTTTCAATCCTGCTGGGAGCAGTCTGATATCTGGGATGCGAACTGGACACTGTGATCAAAAGACCATTGTTACAAGTAATTGCAAAGGGAGGTAATATTATCCCATACCTCCCAAGAAAACCCTGCTTTACATTTTGTTGCAGCTTGTGAGAGACAGAGAAATGGATGAATTATCCTGCCCGCTTTACTAAAGCCGCAGGTACATCTCGCACTGCACAGCCTACTGACTCATACCTGCTGAATATTATAAAGTCATAAATATTTGCGAGACTTTATGCGTTTTTCACATATGAAAAAAAAAAAAGCACAAACATTTTTGCCACAAAATCAAATATTGCAACAGGTAACCAACATTTCTGGAGCAAAATAGGTTTTATGGGTGTGAGTCGCCAAATATTTATGGCTTTACAATAACCCACAGTACATTGGAATGAACATTTATAGTAACCCACAGTACATTGCAACGGGTACCCTTGCTACAGACAAACAGTTTGTTCTCTGCATGTCTCCTTCCAGGTCAGCCTGAAGCAGTTGGAAGATATCAGTGATTATTTGTGTGTAAAGGCAAAATTGCTGCATACACTGTGTGTCACACATGTTCAGAAAAGATAGATGACTTCTAATTATTTGGGGATGTCTCCTCCTTCTCCTCCTCTCTCTTTGTCTGGCCATGTAAAAATCCAGTGTGCACGCCATATTTCTTCTTTTTCTCTTTTTTCTCTCTCTTTTCTTTACCTGCTTCCCTGCTAGTTTCAGTTGTATTTATAGTCGACCATGTAATTTGCACACAGTCCAGACCTGGTTTTCACATGTCATGTTGGTGGTCTGCTAAAGCATTACATCTGTATGTAAATGAGAACACTCCCCTAAAGTTCATGTCATATCCAGCGATAATGCTGACTTGTCGGGTGGGCACTAAAACACAGTTGCTAAATCATATAGGTGGGCAAAGCTTGTTTGCGCACATGAGCACCTGATTTTGGTGCCCTAACTGTCCTCAAAAGAGTTTTGTGATTGCATTAGGGTTTGCGAACATTGCTAAATAGGGCCCCTATTGGAACTGGAACTCCATGATATTGGAGGTATATGTTAAAAGCTTTCAAAAATTACCTCATATATCCTGACGTTAGAAAAACAGAGAAAAGCTTGGTACTGCATATTAATCATTTTTAAGGAGTAACATTAGAGAGTATATACATGTCTGAGATGAGGGCTGTCTAAAAAGCCAGATGTGTTAGGTTTAATAAATGCATGAAGCAGGGAAGAGGTCCTATAAATATTAAAGCAAAACTGCAGTTTATTCATCAGTTTAGTTTGGTAACCATACCCAGCTGACCCACCCCCCTGAAGATTTTTCTGTGATGCTGACTGCTGGTGTTGTATTAGTTTGGTAAGCATCATATTGTATTTGTGTCTCTCCTATATTGAAGCATAAGGCTAAAAGGATATGATTATTATATTTAGCTTTAGAGGGGTTGTTATATTGTCTGCTTTATGCTAGCTTTGGGTGCTTTTGGCTGAACTGAAAGTACGTGCTGTTACCATGTTGCTTTATAGTACTGATGCTGTTCGTTTGCACAGACACCGGATTGTCTATGAGCTAGGATTCGACATCAATCTGTGATCACTCAATCTGTTTAAGCATTAATAAACTGAAGGAATAAATATGTATACTCTGGTTCGTTAAACTATACATAAACTGAGTCTGTGTGATTATTCTTGATTGATGGTTGTCTGGGCATGTTAAAATCTCTAAGCCAGTACACAAACTATCCATTTATGGGAGTTTAAACCATCTGTTTGCCCTCCTGATTGCCTCCCCTGATCCTTTTAGAGAATAAAAGAAGTGCACAAACGTGACAACCCCAAACCCTACCAAGTTCACAACATAAAGTTCAGCAACTGTGCTTCCGTTAGGATTGGATTAAGTAAGCGATAACACTGGAACAGGTGTGTTGTGAGGCCCAACCGAGTGTCTTCAACAAGGTAAAATGTCTTAATTATTATTTTACAGAAATAAAATTATGTTTTATTGAATGTATCTTTCCACCAATGCAAAATAGTCCCTAATTGGCTAGAAGAACATATTACTGCTAAATGAATTCCTCATTTACATAGTAGATATGCAAATGTTATTTATATTTATATTTATTTGATATACTGCCATTTCAATGCATTGTTTTGCTGAAAAGGAAAGCTATTAAAAGAAACGTAAAAATGTACTGCCTAGTTGTATGTTTTATACACATTGGTATGTAAATTTGATGTTTGAAATGGCTGATTCCCTAGTAATCACGTTCTGCACCTTTATATTATAAATTCCAAAAATGTGATCTTTCTCACCACCAGTGCTCCAGATTCTCAGCCTCAGTGCAGTGGAAGGCATGATTTGCTTGCTTGCTGAGGGCCAGTCATTGTAAACACAAACACTGCTTACTGCATTTGAATGCACACCGATGCCTGCAATTACTGTACTGCTGATTATCTGAATTCTGCTTTCAACTTTAAAATCTGAACCTTTTTTTTTTTTCTCATACACGATCCCTTCGTAGTTAAGATCCAATACAACCACGCTGAAACCCGGTTTCAGAAACTGTTGATCGGCTTGTTCGGTATTGTACTAAAACTAAAGGCATTAAAGGCATTCTCACAGTGGCCGACCAGATCACAATTTCGTGATTTTAAAAAAGACATGGAGATTAACATTTAAAATGTGCACGATTCTGTTTACTTTGACAGTGTTGGACTAATTAATAATTACAAAATAAGCTACATATCTAAGTGGACTGTAGGTCTTAACCAATAGCTGTAACGGTGGCAAATTTCACTTTAAAAACAATGGACCCAGGTGTACTTTGGTCCTAGTGCTTGGAATGAAATGAGGTCTGAACCATCGGTTGTACTGGTTTAACAATATGTCAGCAGCCAAGTATAATGCAGAAAATTTCAAAGTCATTTTATAAATGACTATTACAAAGTTTATAATGAGTTGCTTGTTTAATATATCCACAAACCACTTTTTGCTTGTGCAGGTCTCAAAAAAAAAAAAAATTGTGACTCTTAAAAAATATGTAGTCGTCACTTAAAGAAAGGTACATTCTTTATGAACTTACACCTATTATCAGGGCTCAGAGGCACTAACCCTTGAGTCATTCTGACAAGTTGCACTGCACTTTAATTGAAAAAATGCTTAGGTAGAGAGGCCAACATAATTACCTGGACTGAAAATGGACAGCAGCTGCTATTGAGTTAGTGACATTTTCATATTGCAGAAACATTTTTTACTATTTCTATGAAAAATATCTGTAGTGCAGGTTTACATCCTGTTGCTCCAGATCCAAATTACTGCAGAAGAGATGTGTCAGGCACAGTAATTGTGAAACTAGCAGGTGTAAAGGATACTACAACAAAAGCTGGATCTGGGCAATGTTGTTTCGTATTGCAATCTCCTTGAAAAGTTGAAACCAGACTGTGCTGTGTCTTTACTATTTATTACAGAGAGGGGCACTGATCTAGTGAACATATTCAACTTTCTTCAATGCACTTTGAAATAGATTGGCACTCACAAGCTTTAATGTTCTCTTTTGTATTTACATTTTTTTTTTTATTACTGATAAGGTTTCAGTTCCGACTGAAAGCAAATCCAATGAACTGCACAATAATCAATACAAATTACATCAAAGCTTCTTTATGAATATAATATGAGTATGGGACATGAGTATATTTTTATTGTTGACATCAGTGTATTCTGCTGTATATTCAGATTTCTATATGATATACCATGCTATAATACTGAGCTTACACTTTCACTACAGTTCATCAGGACCAAGGCATTGTACGATGTGGTTAAAGCTACATGCATGATAAAGTAAAGAGGTTTATTTGGAAGCTTTGATCGCACTATTCCAATGTGCTATCTGACTTAACGTCTGCCATGTCACACCAATAACATCATTTTTCGAAAGGCTGCTTTGCAATATACTGTTGTAAATGTTTTGCCAGACCAAAGATGACTTCCAAACATGTCATCTTTGTATTATCCCTTTAGTGCCACTATAGATCTTGTAGCTAGATCAGCTTGTTGCTTAAGATAAAAATCAGTTTCAGTTTGAGACTTAAATTATATTAATTAGGCTAGGAAGGGCAAGTGTCTTCAAAATAACCTTGAAAGTGTTTGTTTTTGACATTTAAATACAGCAGTAACATTACAGGAGGTATTCATACAAATGACAGCACTAACATAGGCCCTTAAGTATATTTTTGGTATATTTCAGTAATAAAGAAAATAACATTTAGATAAAGTCAACTGACCTCAGGATCTAGTTTGACAGTTTATTTATTTATTTATTTATTTTAACAATGGTATAACCCATGGTAACATGTTCCTATTAATGAAACACATGGTACACCCATAACATAATCCAGTATATACTGGTAATCCATTGCAATTCATAATACCATAGGGCGAGTAACCAAGTAAAGTCCATTGTGCAATATTTGTACCTAATCTACTGTGTAGCTGAAAAACAATTATGAACCTTGTTGTGAAAAACTATTTTCTTACACATCCTCAACATTCCAACAGTGTTCAGTAAATCATTGTCCCACACGGTTGACCGCACTTTATTGTTGTCCTGAATATACAAATATCGCATGTTGGTTTTTTGTTGTATATAGAGTAAGAATGCTGCTCCAAACAAAGAGACACAAAGATACAGATGTCGTGGTACAATATGATATTTTTTTTTTTTGTGTTATCGATCCAATTTTTTTCAGAAAGCATGAAACAGTAAGTTCACTGTTTACAATTTCCCTTCCTTACCTACAGGAGCAAACTAAATAAACATCCACTGGCAAAGGTCATATCGAGGTTATCTAGCTTCACTCTGGACCAATGAATGCTACACAGGGCAGATAAATTGTAGTTTACTTGTGCAGGTCTCCAGTACATTGTGCTGAAATGAGTTTTAGTCCTTTGAGAATAACTGTCATAACCAGACAGGAAAGACAACCTTAATAGGGTAAAGCTCTTTCAGAAATAGAGCAAGCTGAAAAATAAAATTGCAATCCACTGGATGAGAGCCCAGCACACATTAATGGGGGGAAAAAAGGCACTGCAGGTAAAAATATGAATTTCAGTTATAAATAATTAAACTGGAACACTGCTTATCTGCTATTTGCCTGCTGCTTACAACACCTATACAGTACCAGCACAAATTATGACAACAACAAATGATTTATAGCAAGACGATTGTATTGCCCATTTGTCTTCACTCTGACCCATTACTAAATACCTGGTATCTCTGAATAGATAATTGTCTCCTCTTTAAAAATATGCTAAATATTTTAATGAGCAAGGTATATGTATCACAAGTAGAATGGTATCTTTTTCTAGTAAAGCGGCAGAATTGGGGAGTTTGTTGCCAGATAACTTCACTCAAACTACTTTCTCACTCCAAATCTTGGTATTCCTGAATAGAAAATCATCTCCCATTTTAAAATATGCCAGAGATTGTAATGAACAGTTTGTCCCACAAGTTCTGTAGTACCCCAAATTTGATCCACTTACTAACAATGTGGAATGACTGGGAATGACATGTTCTCTTCATTTTACCCTACAAAATGGGATTCTGGCTCAGGACTGCCAAAGACCACACTAGATTAAGACTGTAAACAATATGCTATACTTTTGTGTATTGCATTTTTGGTACTGTAATATCTTCCTTGAATACCATAGATTTGTATTAGCATCAATAATTGATGCCTCTTTTTGTGACCTACAGTATCTTTCACTTGTGGGTGGAGCAGGTCACAAGTTGCTGTGTGACTATACTGTACAAAACCTATACAAATGTATAATCACTGATATTTGATATCTCTATTATAATGACATAGATTAAGTCTAATGGGAATCGATATGATTAATCGATCCTGTGATTTAAAAAGAAAGATATATCTCAAAGATGTCTTTTGTCATTAAACATTTTGGATGAAGAATTGCTGCTGTGCCATCTTTTTGTTATCAATGCATAGAACAAATAAATCCACTTTATTAATTTAAATGTGTGTGTGTGATGGATATTATCACGTATATGTCTATCTTCCATAATAAAATGCATTAATGCTGATTAAAGAGGAATTAATAGCCATTTTAAATTTGTTGTACTTTCATCAGCCTGGCTTCAGTTAAGTGTGGGTGTGTTGATTGACTTCACAATTTCTCTCTGTTTGTCTCCACACTAATCTGTAGAGACTATACTCTTCTGGAATAAGAGCATGATTAGGTCTCCATGGTTCAATCAAGTACCTCTTAAGAAAATTCTGGCAATTGGAATTAATGTAAACTTCTGCAAAAAGAAAATTATGCAAAGGGAATAAACTGTATAATAATTCATTAAAAACTGCATTTTCAAAATGTTTTCATATTTAACCAAAAGCATACATTTATGGATTTGTGATGCTTGACTTGCCATACCAAATTAAAGCACATGCTTTTTGTGCCAAAATACAGTTACATTAGTTAATAAAGCAAAGAAATGCATTGACTTTTGTGAGCTAATGAACTGCAATATTGAAGCAAACCAGGCTGTTATTTAACAGTTTGGACGTAGGCTAGGTGGTGCAGTGGCCTCATTTGTGGCTTTCATTCCTTTCACTTCTCAAGGCCCGGGGTTGAATCTGGCTTAGATCATGTGACATTAGTTTAGTTGTCATTAGTTTAGTTACCTGACATACTACTGTATACAGTAAATGTATTTGAACAGTCATACAATCTTTCCTTTAGCAGGAAAATAGCAATTTTCTAACAAGGTTAACCTCCTGTTCCTAAGTATAAAATGATGCAGCTAATGTTAGAAGAGACATTACAAGCTGAAATCAAATGTATGTATATTGCATCACTTAGCTACTGTGCCAAGGTTTCAGTATGCAAGTACTGTTTCAGTTTTTAGAAAATTGTATTCTGTTGGTATCAGGATGCAAGGACCAATTGTGTAAACTGAAACCTTTCATTGTGTAAAGACAACGAAAATGTGTGTTATCAAGTTTTTCCAGGACACCCCTCCTTTGTTCCCAATAGTACAGACATGTTCCTTAGAAACCAGAAATGCATTCATACTGTCAGGAAGTATATCTTTGGGTTTTATTAAAAACAAAGCAACTCATCCTTTATAAAATGTCTTGCTATTTCAAAACACAGCAACAAAAAGGGATAGGAAAGTAGAATGGAAAAGAAAAGTGATCAATGTCCTGAAAGGGCACTGGTTTGGGAAATAAGTCCTGCTTCAGAACTTCAAATAAGAAACTGGTGATCCAGTGAAACCTTCATGTAAATCACACTATAAAACAATCAACACTAACTTCAGAATATTTCACCCTCATTGTGTTATTGTCAGCATCTCTCAACAGAATACAAGAGAATTATACATCAAAAGCAGGAACAGCGACCGCTCGGCACTGCCACTCTCTTGCAGGATGGCATGTCACATTTGGAAGATAAGCATCACAGGAGCTTGTTTTTTCCTGTAATATAATAAAAAAATAATTGTTAATGCTTGACTTATGAACAAAAAGAATGCATAATGTACACAATGTGGAGTTTCATTTTTATTTTTATTTTTTTTTTAATAGTCAGTGTTTGATGCCAATCACTTCAGATCTGTACTTTTATGCTCATGCAATCAAAAACAACCCAACTGGCTGTAAATACTCACTGGTAATGACAGAGGAAATATTAAACACGTACAACATAGACACAAGTCTGCATGCACTACTAAGTTGAAAATGATGACTAATGATACTGCTCCAAATCTCAACCTTAATTACACAGTTTAACTCTATACTGGTATGGCTTCTACCAAAACATGCAGAAACAGGCCCTGCTTGTGGACATACTGCAGTATAAACACGTTACAATTTTATTCTATTTGATGCACTCCATCAACTATTAAGCAAAAATATTTTTTTATCCTTTTGATTGACTC
Source organism: Polyodon spathula (assembly GCF_017654505.1). NCBI lineage: Eukaryota > Metazoa > Chordata > Actinopteri > Acipenseriformes > Polyodontidae > Polyodon > Polyodon spathula. Next base: position 7,072,802 of record NC_054556.1, on the reverse strand, counting down.
AGATTATGCAGCTAAATGTGTTTGAGTCAAATACATGTTCCTTCTTATTTTTTGTCATGGTGACCTGCACACCAAACTGAAATACCTGCTGTACATGTACACAGTTTATTTTATTGCATGGTGTATAACTCAAGAAAGGGTAAGAACAGGTTAATGTCAGATTTTAGTTGAATATACAATATTCAATGTAGTTTTTTATTATATTATATTGTACCTATATACATTAAGGGAATCCATTGTGGTATGTTAGGAAGAAAGACAGCTGGCTGATAAGCTGGTCAGAAGATAATGCTTTATAAAGATACTCTGGGCAGGGTTTGGCCACTGACATGTAGACTACATCAAGCAGATATTAATTTACAGCACCCAGGAGCCGATGGGTTTACATTAAATAGCTAGGGATTGTGCTGCTGCTGTAATTGTAGATGTCGTTTCTGCAACTTATGTAAAACATAGTCAGATACATTGTGCATGGAGTAATAATACATTGTGATTCCCACTCACCACCCACACTTAAAACATATATATATATATATATATATATATATATATATATATATATATATATATATATATATATATATATATATAACGATATTATAGCTCAAAGAGCTATCTTCTTTGTTTTGTGTGACCTGCTGTCAAGGGCACTGCTCTGCAGTGAACATTTATTTTCAAAGCAGCAACACACAGGAGTGGCCAATTGACTTTATAACCATCCTGTATATTTATCAAAAAGTATGACCATGTGAGTATGTTTGGGATGGGAAACCCCACCACAAACATTCTATTCATGAATGCAGTAACAGCATAGCAATTCTGCTTCAACATGACTAAATGTAACAGCACTGCAAGCATGTTGCTTCAGTAGGAGGGAAGAAAAAAACTCTGAAAGCGGGACTGATGGGAAATGCTGTCAAAACAACTTGGCAGGAACACACATTAATACATATCCTGATCATATCATATCATTGAGACTTGACATACCGGTAATCACAGATTGGGCACAGAACAGGTAAAGAATCCTTTTTTCAATCCACCATGCTACATTTTGCCTTAGAAATGTTTGACATGTTAAACTCACTCTATTGCACACTTGTTTTACAGTACTGGTACCTAAGTTTCAGTATGTAAGTAGGGTGCTGTGATATCTTAAAAAAAAGGTAAATATCTTGGATTACCTTATCTAAGGCACAGCAAGGTAAATTAAATTATTCAATTGTCTTTAAATGTGATTATTCAATTACCAATACTCAACTACATGTATGTACTGTATCAATAGCACATTTGCTCTAGCTACCGCTCTTTGCTAAAAGAAGAGTTTATACATGAAAGGGATGAGGGGTGGGGAAGGTCTCAATATTTACCACAGCTTATAGGTGTCATTAGCTTTACTTCATGATGAGTAAAGCCCTTTTATTTTAGAATTTGAAGTTTGCAACAAATATTAGTTTTATGTCAGAAGTGCTGATAAAATGATATGTTAATTCCTTTGCTGTTGTCTTTTATGTTCTCCACAGGGTCAAAGCAAACCACAGTAAACTGAGGAGCCCTTTTCCCAAGCTCTTGTTTTAGAAAATGTATTCACAATTTCCCTAGCAGGTTGTGAACTATGTGATGCTTGCTTAGGATTTTTAATTGACGTCTCCTGAATATATTTTGTAGCTCATATACAATAGCTTTATTGCAGAATTGGAATCTTTCAAATATAGAGCTATGCAATGATAAAGGTTACCAAAGAGATCTTGGGGGATTGTTAATACTCGCTAAAATGGGGTTTCAACGCCTTTTAAAAATGTTTAAAACCTGTGGGTCACATGTCAGTACAAAGATAGGAACAGAACCCTATAGCTTCTTTCAGAAGGTAATTCTGTATTTGTAAAGCTAGTTCTAAAAGGGTTTTGATGTATTCTGCACACAGCTCTTTTGTTTTATGGTCACAAATATTTTTAGGTGGCGCTGGAGGTTGACATCTCCAGGTTGCTATATAAGAATGGCTCCATAAATCACTAGCACACTTATTTGTAATTTATACAGTTGTCATTCCAGCTCTAGGGTCCTTGCAACACTAATCTCCTCTTGTTTTAAATATTCAAGATGTTTTAATCATTGTGCAGTTGCCAGTGGAAAGATAGTCCACCTCTACATATCCAGTTCTTAAAACTGAACAGGCTGAGCTCTTTTTTTACTCTATACTGGAATCTGTTGAAAGTTGCTTGGGCTCTTTTCTGTTCCATTAACTGTCCAGTTGCCTTTATCCTACCTGAGATTTCTATTCTATAAAAACATACAACATACCTGTATTAAAAATACATTTGTTCTCTTTTGTTGTAACTTAAAGCGAAAGTGTCCTACTGCCCACATATTGCTGGACTCCTACACTGGTTCTAAATTACTTTACTTTGAAGCAAATACTTTCTTGCATCTTCTCAGTTCAGTGCATACATTCTGTAACTTTATAAGCTCTGTATTTGTTGCGTCAATAGCAGCGTTTCAGCTACCTAGTTACCCCGATATCCAACTAAAATTTACAATTACTAGAAGAGTCTTAGCCATATAAAGTACATGAATCCTTCAGCACTCCTAAAGTGCCCATCTAATGCATGATAAAGCTGTAAGTAAACATGTAATAAAATGCATTGTATGCCTTTTGGGACGAACAAGGAAGCAATGGAATTTAAGGACTTATTATAAATATATTAGAATTACACAGTATTATAAATTGAAAATGAATAAAGGAAGGAGCAGCTAGTTTATGTACCCATTGTTGTTTTTCACTGCATGGAAATTATTCAAGGGTAGTATTGTACCTTTTATAGGAACTCAGAGTTAAGCATTTGGGAAAGAAGACATCGATCAGGGATAAAGAGTCACTCCATAGTGTCATTATTACTTGGCAAATATCTTGACATCTGGAGTCCCCAAACATCTGTTAAAGGATGCTGTAAATCCCTCAGTAGCAAACATACATCTTATTTTAACTTTGAGATCTAAAAGGCTGAGTGAATGTTGAAGAACACGTAGAATTTTAAATTAAAGGAACCCCCCATATATTGGATCCCCTATATGCAGGCAGAGGGCTATTCATGTTCATTTGTAGCCACATTTGGCAAACTAGGAGATTGTGATATTTACCTACCCTACCCCTTATTGAAAACCCTGCTGCATTAAAGTCTCACCGTGTAAGCCTGAGAAGGTCTGGTGCAATCAGATATTCAATAACTTTAAAATGAAAATGTAATTGATTTAGAAATAGACATGCACTACATAACTGGTGGGATGTGACAGGATTTTAGATGAGTGCATTAAGGGTTGTTCATTGCCTTTTGCTAATAAACAAATAAATAAATACCTATATAGATACACACACCCATTTTACATTGGCCACTGGGTTGGCAGAACCTTCATAAAAAAGTTTTGAGGCACTAAATATTCCAACCTTCTCTACATCTTGTTTGGGAGATTTTCACCACATACACTGATTTAGTGGGGGTACAAAAAAAATAAAAAAATACAGCCACTTCTGCTAATTTATCAGTACACAGTTTGGTGGACACAGAACTATTGGGTAGCGCTTGGGTCAAGAAACAAACAGCCATGGGTCTGAAAGCCACAGCCTAGGTGGTGAAAGCACACCAATTATTGACACAGCCATTCTGTAATTAGTAGTAAATTATTCATCACATTCACTTTCAGTGCAGTGCTGCCGGCATTGACTCAACATAGGTATAGGCAAATTTCACCCTGCTGTCATATATGTCAGTCATATGATTCTTTGCCCTTTAATACATTAAAGATGTTGGACTAATGAACATGCTAAATTATTTACATGCTCGAGGTAGCACATTTTAGTAGGTTTTGCTGATGCCCAATATTACACTTAGGGATGTTTTCCAGATCACATAATTACTGAGCAGGGATTTTTTTTCCACTAACCAGTTACACACATTTGCCTTGTGTATTTTATACTCTACAATTTTAAATATTTGACCCGATGAACATGCTTTTACGTATCCTTGTGGCTAAAATGATTTGCAGGGTTTATTATGATTCTTTCTGTTGCACTGTATTTTTTTTAATAGTTTTCATTTACAAAGGGTTGAACCGTACCATATGCAGACTCCCCTGCTTCTATCCTAGACTGATAATGTGGAGGACAGGACATGACATGACTCATACTGACACCTGTGTATGTATGTTCAGTATGTGGTTAGGCCCTGTGTGCAGATGCAAACTACAATTTAAGTTTTTTTGAACTTTTTTTTTTAATTAAATTAAAAAATAAAATAAAAACTAACGTTTTCCCAAAAAGTGCGTATTATTTGTACTGTTAACATTGTCCGTGTATATAAACACGCCCAGCTTTATAACTACATTACCTGGTGGCTATGGTATGTATTGCTTTACACATGAACAGACCTTTCATTTTTTTCTATTTTTTTGTTTGTCTAACCTTCACTTGTAAAAGTACATGCAGATGTTCAAACTCCTTCTCTCACAGTATCCCCGCCCTTCTCCGTGCAGAGTTGATAAAGTCAACTGCTGCTGGCGTGCTAATTTCAGTTCATACTTCCGGTTCAAGATGGCGGCCCCCGTGGTAGCTCAAGCAGGGAAAAGTCTTCGTGGAACGGCAGCTAGATCCGTGCTCTTCTACAAAAGCAAGGTACTGACCCCAAACAAACTCCAAACCAAGAGCTGCATGCATATTATAAAAGCGAACTGACATAATTTAATTGCACTGTCAAGCAAATCCACAGTACGCTGCAGAATACAACATTGAGGAAGTATGATTTTTCGTATGTGACTTTTTTTTATAGCTAAACTTTTGTATTGCATGTGTTTATTGCTGCAGCTTAAAAACACGTTTCACAGGAGCGTAGTGTAAACTAATGTGTGCCCTTGACATCTGTCCTCCTAATTAAAACGAATTCCATTGTAGCATTTTTTAGTCATTCAGTTTTGGGTGTCAATACAACCTATGGTAAGCACATGTGCACACTTACCTATACGTTTTTGCATGGGTGAACTTTGCGCTAGTTGTGTGATATAGTTACTGGATTATTAATGCAATATGAACAACTAGATTCCACACTTTACACTGTTAATCAGTTAGTTATATCATAAGGGTACATAATGATACAAGGTAATAGTTTTATAAGTCGAAACCTATCAACATGATTTTGGAACTTTCAATGCCTTTAAGCCTAGGAATTCTACGTAAACGAATCTTTAATTGTATTATGCATAACAGTAGCTGTAAAATAATAAACTTAGACTTGGTGTTAACTGTTAAACTGTAACCTTATATAATTGATATTATTTTTGTTACCTTAAAAAAGAAAGTTACAATGCAACATATAATTTTTTATGCACAGTATGTTTTTGCAAACCTTTGCCCCTTACGAAAGCCCTGCATTATCTTGTTAGTTGATTAATAACATTCTGACAACCTATAACTGCACTGCTGAAGTAAGATAATAAAGGTTAGTACTGCTATTGGATGTGTATATATGTAAGTACACACATGTTTTATGACTTGTTTAGTTTGTAACAACATTTTAAAGTTCACATTTGGCTTATGTATGGAAATATCCTAATGGTCATGTGTTTGTTTTTCACAGATACCTCACTGTAAACAAATAATACTTTAATACATTAACATTTAAACTTTGTAGCACCTTCTTGACTAGTGTACTGCAATCAGTGTAGATTTGTTTAGGGGCAATCTCAGGATTCCCACAGATAGGTGGCTGATGGATTTCGGGCTGATTTTCCGGTTTTGTAAAATTCTTCAATAAAATCCAACTGGGACCATAGAAACACACTTGGATTTTACTGTTACTTGTAAATTCTAAATGTACTCTAACGCGTGGTACACACTGATCAATGCGATCAGCGCCTAAGACACTAGCCGATACAATGTTTAAACTTTGTGAACCGACTGAAGTTGACCTACCAATCCTGTAAAATCGCATCACAAAGCATAAGACACTCCCAGATGCGACTGAAAAAAATGTGTTGCAATTGATCGGGCAGTATGTACCGGGCTTAGGGCTGGTTGACTTTCTCCGGTTTACGAGACTCGCAGTCTGGGGGATGTGAGGATTAATTTATTTCTTAATAATTGATTATTGTCATGACTGAATTCAGTGGTCTGGCAAATACTGGTCTGCCCACTGTAGTAGTGTTAATGAAATTGCCAGCAGCATGACAGGAGTGAACAAAGCATGGAAGATGTGTGACTTTTGAAATCTGATTGATTTCATGGGTCTTTATACTTGGCTGGATTAAACCATTGTGCAGAGGCAGACACTACATATTGTTTGGTCTTGACTGACCCTGAATAGATGACTTGGTTTTGAATAAGTGAAGCATTGTCTGGTAGCTGTGGCTATTTATGTTCATGGATTTTCTGTTAATAGGTTCCGTTAATTATTGTGAGTCAAATAAATACTGTACTGTAGGTGGCTGATCAAAGTATTGCATTGCTGTGTCAATACTTTGCATCAATAAGTCATGAGAACTCTGCACTTCAGGCTTGGCTGTCAAACTGACTGACGTGTTTGTTTGGAGGGTTTATATATCATGAAAGATCAAAAGGGAAAGGGGTGTGGTATTTTCAGTGATGCTTTTGTATTGTGTTTTTGTGTCAATGAGAAGGAGAAAAGAAACTGTTGCAGTTACCTAAAGATGACATTACAAAGGGTTAATTGCAACTACATTTCCACAAATGCCAGCCATGTCTCCTATAAAATAGATTTGAATCTCTTTGCAACTTCTGATTTAAATTGTTAAATGCAAAGGTTGTTTAATGTATTGATTTTCTATATTGTGCTTATGGGGAAAAAGTAATACAAATCTTTTTATATCTTTGTGTGTTGAAAGACCATTTCGTCACATTTTCTAAACGCAACTTTCTACTATACACCTCCCCTGAATAAGTGCCTATGTGAAATGGACTAAGATTGATCTTAGTGAACCCATGTAAAGTTGGCACCTTGAAAAAAAGCTTGAATGTTATTTTGCAGCACTGGGATTCTTAAATCTTTGCTGCCAGTATGTTGTAGCAAACATTTAGTGGTGACATTTGGATTGAAAAGGCCATTACATTAAACTGGAAGAAAAGTGTTTGGAGTTTCTGTGCAGACAGCATGCCATTGTCTATGGAACACAATGTGTAACTCTCATGGAAATGCAATTAAAACCCACACTTGCTTGCTGTTGCCTGTTTTGTAAGGACTGCATGTAAACAGGTGAACTCAGTGATATTATATAACTTACTCTTCGTTGTCCAGCCTTCAGGTGAATAAATTGAACCTTTTTATATGTGACGCCCTGCTGGAACATACCTACCTGCTGATTTACATTCCACACCTGGCAATTACAACAGGCAGGCTCTCCCAGGAGCGTCAGGTACTTATTAATTAATGACAATAAATACACACAATTTACAATATACATTTACACAAAAAACCCTCTTCATGTGCAGGGCCTCCTGCCCTGCCACAGTGCTGTACTGTATACACTTACATTAGCATTGGGTGATTTAGCAAAATGCATAGCGGTACGAAAAAAACAAAACATTCAGTTGTAAGCACAACTCGCTTCTGCTTTCCTGTAGCCATTTTGCCTTAGCGCTGTACACGTGGGGGATGTTGCTGAAGAGCTTGATCATGACGGATAAACATTTAGGGTGGATACAAGACGGATTACTGTAATGTAAAAGTTGATACCCATGGCTTTGAAGAAAGTAGCTTTATTGAACATGTAAAAACTCATGTACTCACCATTTTTATGGATGTTTTACAAAATATGCATTTTTTATTAATGACCTTTAAGTAAGGTAACACACTGTCTGCTTGAGGTAAGTTAGAATGAGGTATAGAGATCCCCAATGCACCATCAAGTAAATGCAGATGGAGTAGAGGCAGGGTGTCATGCAATCAGGAGGTGGCTGATTTGAATCCTGATTGTTTGGAGTTGCTGATCTTGGCGGGTAGCCCACAGAGAGTGCCACATTAGCCTTTTGATTGATGTGGGCTAGGGAGAAAATCTTCTTGACATAGTTAATCATGCTCCAGCGACCCTTACTGGTCACTCATGTGATATGGCTACTGTAAGCAGAAACTATCCATAATGGGCCTTGCTGCAGGGTTCAGTGGCCTGGCTTGTGACTTAAGAACACTCGTAAAACTGTGCACCATTGTGAAATATTAAATACGAAAAATAAATTACATTCAACATACACACAGTGGGAAATACGTTTTAAGTGCAGTCATGCTATGCAAGATGTATAGGAACTGCTGAGCAATAAAACATTACCAGCTGGTATCAAATGTTAAAAATGATACATTTTACATTACGTATTCTTCCTGCTTTCTTTAGTAAAGATTATCATGCAGTGTACATTATCCTAATAGAAACTGCCAGCATGACCACTCACCTACAGTAAGGTTGATATTCAGTATTTTATTTGGTTTTGGCTGAAGAATGGCTTTGAATGGTTTAGGTCTTGGCTATCATATATACACCCTGCAGTTGACACCCTTATTCAAGATTGTTGTTTCATTTTTGGGAGGTAGCCAAGGAAGAAACTGTTAGCAAATTTGGAACTGTAAAATGCATGAGATTAACCTCAAGCTGGTATTTCATGCATGGCTGTATAAACATGTAGTGCAAGTGGTCATGTGTACTTGCCTGAGGACCATTTGTACCATCGGGGATGTCCGTTTGTCCGACTGACTGTACAGTATTTCTTAATTGCGTTGTTACATACTGTAGAGAATTGCCTCAAGTGTGATTTAACTTTTAGTGCAACATTGAATGATCACAAAATATTTAATAAGGTTACATAAAAAATGTAAAAGCCATGAACATTGACACAGCCTGTTTGCCTTAATCTTTTACTCTAACAGATGAGCACTTTATTCCTTATAATCATGGGTAATGTGAGGTAAAGGTATCTCAACAATTTACTGGGTACTGATATGATTAAGGTTAGAAAAACAATATTCTAGTCTCGGAAGAGAGATATTTGTAGTGAATAATTTTGGGCTCAACTGCAGAAATCAATGAAACACAGTATTGCAAAATGGATAGTTAATTTAAGAAACAGGAGTTATAGTGTTATATGCTCTTGCTCTCCCCTGATGATGATGATGATGATGATAATAATAATAATAATAATAATAATAATAATAATAATAATAATAATAATAATACTACAAGAAATAATTCAGTCCTTTAGTTTAATCATACATGTTGATAATAGGAAGCTATTGTAAAAACATGCTGGCTATTTCCTATTAATGGTCCTATTCACCCAGCTTAAATTCATTAGTTATTTAAAGAATGTATTTTCAAAGTCTGATTTAATGAATGGATTACATACTTACTCAATAAACTGTGCTGAGATGTTAACTTATTTAAAGACAATCTAGAACAGTTTTAAAGGCAGAGTTAGTAAAGCCACTGTTAGGAACGGTAGATTATAAAGCAAAGTGACGATACTTGATTACGGTAGCTATTGTAACACACCCTATGACTGGTTTTTCGTTTTCGTTATTTATTGTTGAGGAGCACACGATCTGTAATGCAGCTCTCACCTAGACCAACATGTTCACTTTGAGAAGGCTCAGGTTATTTATTGAATCATTGTCAAGTTTATTGTGCAACAGGTTGCCAAAGGTTTTCCAACTTTGTGCCCACATAAGATGTATTCTTTGTTTCTGGCCAGCTAAAGCACAGATCATGACTTGAATGTGCCGGGAGCAGAGATACCCTAATAACCAACACTCGTCAGATTTACAGTAAATTAGAAAATGTATTTTCTATGAGTATCCTGATTATAAATTTTAAAAATGTTTATCCTGTAATATCCACACTCACATAACCAAGAACCCTAAGCACAGTGCCTACAATGCATATTTCATCCAGCAATGAAAAGTATTCCATCAATGTTTTCAAAAGAGGAGTAGTTTATTCAGTACACGGTGAAAGTTCATTGATTCTCGTTTCCATGCGAGAAACTCTACTTTGAAAAGAAGTACAGCAACAGAGAAGGAAGGAAAGCAATGTTTATGTATTATGTGAAACGGTGCAAATCAGATTTCAATGGATCAGTCATGCCATCAGCTTCCTACCAGGGAAATTGTTTATGTTCTGTAACCTTGAAGTTATGAAAGACTTTTTATTGACCTTATTTTTTTTTATTTGGAAAATATAAACTTTTTACAAAAAGTGTCAGTGTTTTGCCAGTTCCCTCTTTACTGACAAATTGCTTCTAAATCGTTTTTAAATGTTTTAGAAGAAATATGTGCTAATCAGTTTAATTCAGTTTTGGTGCTCCTGCGTCATTGTCAAGGCAACGCCTGTGATCCTGTTCTAATTATAACATGCATTGTTTTCTCTAGACAGCAGGAAACGTACACATTAACTTGTTAACATCTGGTAGCAGGGTTGAGGCCTTCCCCCAACTCCGGACGGCGACACAAAACGCGAGGTTAAAAAAAAAAAAAAAAAAAAAAAAAGTTTTTTTTATTTAAGTTTGGCAGGGATGGGGTTAAAACTCAATGTGAGCATGTGGCTGGGCGGTGTTGATTGAATGATTCATTATCAACCCCTCAGCCACATGCTTGATAAGGCTTAGGAGTGAAGTGTGGTGTGAAGCCCTGGTAAGTGAGTATTTGTTTATGTTATGTTATTTGCCTCAGTAACGTTCAGTAAAGGCTCTGCCCAGCCTAAACTGTTTTTTGGGGTTTTATTAAACTGTTTGTTTTGGCCCTTATGCCTTTTCATTTGTTCCTGTGTTTTGTTTATTAAAAATACACCAAAGTGCTAAACCAAAGCAATTCTGTGTTTGAGTCTCTCTCTCTCTGCCGGTAACACCTGGGTCGTGGTGCTGACCTGTTCACAACATCAGCAAAGTTAAAAGAAAGAAGTACAATTCTACGACACAGGTTTTGACTAGAAGTCTTTATTAATGCCTTCCATTTTACTTTATTTAGTATCTACCCATTTTATGATCAAGTGCTTTTAAAGTTATTTTAACTAGAATAACAAGACAAACCAGATAACATTAATAATGTGCTGTAACTTTAAAATAATTACCATTTTCCTGTAGTGGTGTGGCACATCTTTGCTGTAAGCCCTTCCACACACTTATCTTGCTTTAGACCTGACATGTGCAGTAGTGTTACCTAATAATGTATCTTATTAACAATGCTAATTGCTAAATTCGTATCAGTACAGAGTTGCATTCTGTCTTAGTCTTTCGTTTGTGGCGGATTAAGTCTCTTCAGACCTGCCAAGATGCAAATTAGTTGAATATATAAAACTGCAAACCACAGTGTTTGCTGCAGGTGAATCGTATCTCACTTTACACTGTGGTGTTGCAACCTGAAGATGTACTGGAACATGTAGCTGCAGAATGACACTGTAATTGTGCCAAGAACTTTCATTACAGGGAAAACCTTAAATATATATAAAATAAATTGTGACATGTACTTATGCAAAAAAGAAAATACACTGTACATACATACCAGATCCAAGCTGCCAAATGCTATTATTGACCATGACATCTTTTTTATATTAAAATGCCCAAACTATTGTACAGTATATAACTTCAGAATCTTCATGTGAGTTTAGGCTTCCCACATACCTGTAGTTTCAAATGTCTTATAATTTCATATAAGTCAGTGTGCATCATCCTCCATTGACTCATCACTAATTAGGCTGACTGAACACAAATGGTCAACAGATACCCTATAGCTGCTAAAATGGCATATTATTATTACGTAAAACTAATGCGGTATTCATATTTTTTAAACTGCTGAGTGGCAGTTCATAAGCTCTACAAAGTAGCTTCAGGTCAATATTAATTTGCAGGTTGTCCTTCTTGAATATGCTAGGGAAATGGGTTGCTTTATAATGAGGGCAAAGGTACTGTAGCATGGATTTTCTTAAAAGCTGCTTTGCTGATCGATGATTAGTATTGATGGCTGAAGTATGCTTTCTTTCAGGTTTTAATTGAGCTGATTCTGTGAGCTGTTACTGGTCAGCCCTTTTGGGATTTTAATAATATTGCTTCATTAGTTCTTCTGTGTAGTACCTTTTATAAGGAATCTGGGATGTCTCAATGAGATGCACATAGTACACAAATTAGTTTAAGCAATGGTTTTGTAACTTCTGAAACAATTAACTGAAAACAGAACTTGATTAATGGTAAGTGATCAACCTTTGCCAATTTATTTTTATTTTTAAATAAGGGTGGAACCAGAAAAGAGTAAACACATGTATTTATCATCAAGGTACTGTAATCATTGGCTAATTTGCAAACTAGCATGTTTGGAATGGTCGCAAAAAGTCAGTCAACTTGTTTCAACTCCTGTACAACTATAGAAACTAGAGAGAAATATATATATTTCACTTACTTTTTCCCATACCCTGAATCTTAATTACTCATTGTTTGTCTTATTCATACATCGTTTTGTTTCAAAAGACATGAAATTGGTTAATATAACCCTATTGGATATTTAAGAAAAGGCTATCATGGTAAAACTATGGAATTTCCATAATTATCATTGGGGTCACAAACTTTTTCTCTGCACTATATATATATATATATATATATATATATATATATATATGTGTGTGTGTGTGTGTGTGTGTGTGTGTGTGTGTGTGTGTCCATATAGATATATATATATATATATATATATATATATAATATATTTGTTACGTCTCGACCTCCGACTGACATGTAAAAGACGAACATTTTCATTAAACGTAAGGGGGGGCATTCCCCCCCCCCCCCCCATTGCTAACGAGAAAGAACGTAACGGGCCAAAGCCAGACGGAGAAAATACACATCAGAAAGTGCCTGTAGGACCAATATTTACTAACAACAGAGTCTGAACTTAACTCCATTATGCTTCAATCGAGATATTCCTTCCGTCCAAAGGTAATGTAGCTCTGCTGTTCTGAGGAAGGAGTTCACAGAAGAAAAATAGGTTCCACAGCAGACTTTTAAAGCTATAGGTGATACTCAATTATTTTACAGAGGCGGAATGAAAAGGAAAAGGCACAATGAACCCAATCTGTGAATTCTCTCTTTTGTAGAATTTTGCGAAGCATGTCCTTTGACTTTTTTTTTTCTTTTTTTATGCTGACAGGGTTTGCATATTCATCGTCTGAAAACAGTTTGCCGGAGATAGATTTTTAAGATGAAGAAGACTAAACTGCTACTGCAGGCAACTTCCCAGATGCAATACATTTTATGACGTTATTATGCATCCTTGACCAGAAGTCCTGTAGTCCTGTAGCACATGGACTTGTCAAAAGCATTCGAAAGCCTGCTGGCTTGTGTTGTTGAATTCCCTGGAGTAAGACTGCAGAGGGTACCCTCACAGATGTTCTACTCTAACTCTTTGCCTTTGATGACATGAAACTGCTGTGCTTTTTCAGAAAGCACTGGTGACCACATATCGTCGAGTACAGATCTTTGTCCATACATTTTTAGATCAGGAGGATTTAAAGCCTAGTTATTAAACTCAAATTCTTAAGGTATTTAAAGCCACACATTTAGTTACAGTATATCGCTATCATCAGGAGGGGAGGGACCACCATGCTGGTTTCTGATCTGTACTGATATCTATATCGTTACTGCCAAACTTTTCAAGGTTAACCCTTTGCAGTACTTTGTCGGACCAAGTCCGACATTACAATTTTCCCTTTCCGGTCCGATGTTGGACCCTGTCCGACATCATCAAAAAGACATCAAGCCCAGGTCTCCTAATTGTTTTTTCTCCTTTCAATGGCCTAGTGAGACCGATAGGAGCCGAGAGAAGCCGAAAAAAAGGAGCGGATCTGAGTAACGCACATAGTCCCAGCACAACAGACCTAACACAGATATAAACAAACAAGATAACTGCTTCAGCATCGAGTGCTCAAAGAATATCACAGACATTTGCCAAGCTTTTTGAGATGTTATTTTAATAAAATAATGACTTAGATTGCATTATTGAGGAGTTTGGTGATCAGGAGAGGATTTATCAGTATGAACGACTATGAAGAGGTATGTTTAAATAGAGCGAACAAGGGGTGGAGCAGGGCTGGTGATGCAGTACTGAGTGTCCTGTTGATATGCAGTGCCTTTTAAACCTGTTTTACTTTGAATAAAATTACTTTTAAACAACACTTGTAAAATAAACAGTGCTTGTGACAATAAATTGGACCTGACGCGCCTTACAGGCATTGAATAAATGGACTGCTAAGGGTTAAATATCAACAAGATTGTAAAAAGTGGTATAATATTTTACCCAGTTTTAAACTTAAACAACCTTTTAACACACTTATGCCTCAACGTGATTTCCTCTATAGTGCCCGTCGATGACAGCTCTACCATGTGGTAGTTGACCACGACTGGAATTATACGTCCCGAAACGAAGGCAAGGGTGCTAACGAAAGTCAACTAGCACACGGTAGAGCTGTCATCGAGAGGGCAGTATCGTTATTAGAAAACACATTTTCTCTTTATTTTCTTTAAAATAATTTTATCCTGAACTTTTAGTGATATATTGGGTACCCTTCCGCTGAAAAAAGGTTTAGGAAAATAGTCCAGAAAATGTTCATAAAGGCTCACATACATATAATCAGAGAAGAAAAGACTTTATTAAACAAATAAGTTTTCGATGGTCAATGCTGCTTATAGTTTATCTGGACAGTGCCAGATATCTGAATAGAGCAATATTACTGAATCGCCCGTGTCTCGGTTTGTTATTGTTGAAAGTTGAAGTGCTCTAGTCTAACTGATAGATATTGATTGGCTGATTTGGCAGTTGCAGGTACAGGACTGGTTACTTTCGCTGGTGCAAAGTATTGATTGGCTAGTTTTGGTGGATAATGAAATAAATTGGGACCAATTATGTCTTTGTTTAGTATTTGTTGTCCACAATTTGTGAACTGAGCTTTCATTAAGGCAAGTCAAAATGAAGAAGCCAGCACGAGTGCGAATTTGTTTTAAGTTTGACTCACAGTTGATGCTGTGACGTTCCAGTGGGTATCTACTGTCTGATAAAAGCCTGCTAGAACTGGAAGCGGATGGTAATGAATAGTTTTCTTATTAGTTATTATTTTTATTTGATGTGTTTTAATAATCTTGAGATTGACAAAGCTTTTCTGTTCTTGTATTCTGTTTGTAGGTGTTTTATTTATAACATCCTTGTAATGACTGGTTTAGAGAATATGTATAATTACATGCAAACAAAATAATATTTGTGACATTACTGAAGGTTAAAAAATAAGTGTAAATAATCAGATGTTTGCTGTCTGTACGTGACTCGAATGTTACAACCAAAACTTGTATTTTCAGTCTACCCCTTTTGTTATATAAAAAAAATAATAAGATTGCAACATTAATCGAAAGATAATTTGATTAAGGATTTTTGCCAGTGCTGGCAAAACAGTGATTGGACTGTTTTAGATTGTAGTGGTTTTTTTTTTTTTTTTACTAGTTATAATAAAGACAGGGTTTGCTGTAGTTGAAAGAAGCCTACCGGGTAAAATAATTTGCACTGGGGTGAATAATTAAAGATTCTGCTTCTGGTTAATCACTCTTAGGTGAAGCCCTTCAGGTCTGACAGGGATTCAGAATTCATCCATTGAGATTTTAATCTTTGTTGAAGTTTCACGCTGCTGCCTTGGCAGGATGCTAAGAGAGAAAATATAAAGAAAATAATTGTTCAGTCGTGCATAACTTTTTTTTTATTTTACTGACCGTTCCTTCGGGTCCTTTTTTAGTGTTTTTATCTATTAAGGTTCTTCAATAAAGTGTGTGAACATAAATGCTGACTATTCAGAAATTGCAATATGAAACCAACAAATTTTAAATGTATTATATTATTTGATTTGAAGTGCACAACAATGCCACACCACATATGCAACGCATTTACAGCATAGTGGACAACACACACTCCAAAGACAGCTTGATGTTGCATGCTGTAAAATGCAGTATCCTTTACCTCCTCTGGTGTGAATGAGGTAGATGAGACCCAACAAGCAGTGGTACACCTTCTTGAGCTGCCTACCCAATTTGTGTTTGAAGTGTTTGATTGGATTGAAGCCTTGCGGAAATAGTGGCTAAGGAAGCATCCTCACAACCTGGTCCTGAACTAATCCCTTGGTGAGAAGAGTGTGTTCATGACCAGAAAGACACATCATCTGTAAAGACAAGCATGGCTAATCAGTAATCTGGTGACGTGCTGTTTTTTTGTTTTTTTTTATCATCTATCTGCTCTTTCAATCAGTTGACCAGTGGAACAGGGACATGGACTGGCAATTTTGAAAACATTCATCCAAAGCAACAAAGACTGCTTTGTTATGGTGCACCTCTCTCCAGTGACGTTGCAGGGATGATTATCCTCAATTTTTTTCATTAATTTTTTTCTCTCAAAAGCTGTTCTGCATGTGCGTTATTGGGGGAAAAAAATAACACAAACCATGCCTTTGATTAATTGAACGTTACATTAGTTCTTTCAGTGAATCCACCTACAGTGGGATACCTCAATTCAAAATGTGGAAAATTTTTTGTGTTATATATAAAAATAAATAAATAGAACAAATGTATTGACAAGATACATATCATTTTGATATTCTGTTTAAAAAAAAGATGTATTGCTGCTTCATTTTAGTAACATTAATGATTTTACTCTTTCCCATACATTTTATGTAATTTGCCATAAATTGGTGGACAACAGTTAAACAGGAGAACCTTGTTCCAATTGCGGCCAGGGTTGTTTTTATTAACATCTTGTCTTAGCATCTAGCTGTGCTGTTGAAAGAGTTAGTAATTCTCGAAGCTGTGCAGTTCTGGTAATTAAATCAGTTTGGCAGATAAGATAGGGCTAAAGTGTGTTGTGCTTTTGGGAGTTCCAAATTAAAATGGATTTCTCTATAATAGCCTGAGGATAACACACACAACATTGGGACATGACCCAACACAATTAATTGAACACAGTCCTGTGGCAGTCCATTATTTCGGCTATGTATTGTACAATTTTACTCCGTTTCCGTCATTTTTTTATGCACATTTTTTCTAACTGTAATTTTAAAAAGTAACCCTTTGCCTTTTGTCTGCAACACTGTGGTACAGCATGCAATTTGATATGCAGTACTAATATGGTTCAACAAGAGTGGTTTGCCGTGCTGTATGTCCATCTGTGGATACACAAGCTTCTGTTTTTGATATATTAATCAACCCTGGACATTAAATGCTATAGAATGTGTAGGAAACCAGTTTGTACTGCAGTGGTAAATGTGTTATTTCTCTATAGAGCCCCGCACATAAAGCATCGAAGGGAACGGTGGATAAGGTCATTTGCCTATTAGCATGCAGTAACTTCATTTTATTGCTTCTCATAACAACAGTTAATAGATCTCTACTGTATCTGTTTTCTACTGTGTCCATCTATTCCTTCATATTAGCAGTATGCATTACCAAAATGTATTTCCCTTTGAGAACAGCAGGTTCTAATGGGTTGATTAGAATTCACCACACAATAGCATTCTAGAACCAGTGTACTCTTCATTGCATGTGAGTGACCAAAGATTAGTGTTTAGCTACAATCACCTGAGAAATGAAAGATGTATTTGATGCCCTTAACCTTGTGCGTTAGAGTAAGGTTATGTTGTCAGTGCAGAACATAATACCCTAACATGATCAGCTTAGAGTCTCTGTCATTTTCCAGGGAATGCCTTTCGGTTGCATTAGCCAGCTGCACTGCCAGTAGGGAATGTTGCATGAAGACCTCATGCAAACTGGCAGGGCTGGAAATAAGAATCCTGTTGCCCTCCAAGCTTAAGAAGGTATATGTCACATTAAAAAAAAATAGTAATAATAATCATAATAAATAAAATCCTTCTGCATATAGGCATTTGTGATTTAAGCATACAATTTTGTCACAGTAAAACTATGTCAAAATCACAGCACAGTCACTGATGATATTTTCTTGGAATGATCAGGGCTACAAAGATTTTAACTTAAAATAATATAATATGAATGTGATATATTGTAATATTTGTGCTAAACAAACATCTATTTAATGTATTTAGCATGTATTCAATGCATTTTCTTTTAACACATGGTCCTTGTCAAAAGTAAACATTAGATTTTTATTTTATTAAAACATTTTTAACAGTACCTTTTCAAACAACTGTAACTTTCTGTCTTCCTTGTATGAGGTAAAATGATAATAATAGTCTGAACACTGAAATTATATTTTTAAAGTAAATGTTCTCGGTGTAAATTGAGAATTTCATAACAATATCCTTTTTGTTGATGTCTATTTAAAGTTAAACACAGCTGTGGTTTTGTTATTACAAGGTGAACCTTAACAATTCAGTTTTGATGCGGTATCTGTCATCCCCAAGCACGTTGTTAAAAGATAAGAGGAATCGTTCTGCATCTGCACTGTTAACAGGTATTGTTAAGCACCACAGGGCAACTACTTCAAGAGCTGCAAATCAGGGTTTCATGCTGTAAACTGTCCTCCCTTTAGGTTTTGCATTATCAAGGATATGCAGACGTATATTTTCTGCACAAAAGGCTTTAGTTAATTTGAAAAATTTAGTTTCTCCTTTAAAACTGCTCGCTCTGCTTTCATGAAATTATTTGGGATATTTTGCTTTGCTCCTTACTTTAAACGTAATTTCTCCACATTTTTTTTTTTAGTTCTGTGTTAGTGTTACCTTTAATTGACGTTTGCTAACCTCTTTGATAACTTTACGCTACCGCCAATTAAACAACATTTACTCCTCACTATTTTCAACTGAGTGGAAACAAATGGCAAAATACACAGGCTCATTAAAGGGGGGGGGGGGGCATGTGAGCAGTAGAGCTAGCAGCTACACCACAGAGATAATGATGGACACAAACAAAGGAGAGAGCTGCTTCCGCATCCAGCGCTCAAAAAATATCAGACATTTGCAGAGCTTTTTGAGGTGTTATAGTAATAAAATAATGACTTGGATCACATTATTGAGGAGTTTGGAGATAAAACAAGTGATCAGGAGAGCATCTATCAGTATGCACGTCTAAACAGAGGTATGTGAAAAAACAGCGAACAAAGGGTGGGGCTTGGCTGAAGATGCAGTATTGATGTCGTTTTGCCATGCAATGCATTTTAAACCTGTTTTACTCTGAGGGGGGGGGGGGGGGGGGGGGAATTTAAACAGCATGTGTAAAATAAAAAGTGCGTGTGAAAATAAATTGGACCTGCCGTGCCTGACGAGCGACTTATATACCGGTGTGATCTGTAGGCTCTTTCCTGAAATTGTTGTCTTTAAAAGAGGGCGGGGGGACTTATACACCGGTATGACAAATACACTGATTTTTACGGTAGTTATGTAGATAGATAGAGCACAATTAGTAAGTCACTGCCTAATAAGATGACAGAATGTGTCGTTAATAAACATATTAGCTGGGTTCTACAGTAGCCTGTCCTGATGACCCAGCAGTTTTAATATGTGTTAAGAGTTTCATTCAATTTGTAACGCTGTAAATAAAATGCTGGTGCAATTAAGTGCAGATTGTTGCACCTTGATCAAGTGGTTGGTTTTTAAAAAAAAAAAAAAAGTTTTTCCTTTCCTGCGTTGCATCATATAAGTTGAATCTGAAATATAGCCTTTTCTCCCCCTCTATAGTCTGTTCGAATAAACCCCCAAAGATGGCTGAACTTGCAGGAATACCAGAGCAAGGAACTGATGCAAAGCAGTGGGGTGGCGGTCCAGAGGTTCTTTGTTGCTGATACGGCCAAGAATGCTTTGGAAGCAGCTAAAAGATTGAGTAAGTCCTGTGATGTGTTTGTAAAGCATTGCAAATGTTAACGCAGTAAGTGGCAGAAATACATATGAACTCAATTATTATTCCTGATGGATTTCATGAAATAATAATTCCTAATGGGAATTGCCAGTGTGATACATGAAGTATGTTTAATGAATATGATTGAATTATTAAAAACTATTAGGCCTGCTGCTTAAAAAAAAAAAAAAAGAAAAATCATTAAAGAGGCAGTTTTGTACAACATATTCAGGACCTTCAATATATATTTTTTTAAATGTCTATACTCAAATGTTCTCATTAAGCCTAGTGTTTTTACCAACAAATGTGTGTTAGTTATTTTTTTTGTATTTACCAATGAACATATATAGATGTTAGTATTTTGTATAAATTCAGAATAAAGCACATCACTGTTTATTTATATATATATATTTTATATATATATATATATATATATACACACACACACACACACACACACACACACACACGTACATATATACATACACACATACATACATGCAATTATGTGCAAGTGCATTTTTTGTTAAATGGCCAAGCACAAGGCACAGCTGCTATGAAGGTAATGAAAATGTATAAGGTAAACAATGCACACAACCAGGTTGCTGATGCTGCTGTTTTTAAGTTTCCAAAAGCCCCTGGTACATCAATCACTTTTTCAAGAAAAGTGAAAGAATGACTGTCATCCTATAGGTCTCCGTCTTCAGCTCTCGGTATATGTTGAATACTAGTGAAACCTAACGATCTGAGCTCTCCTGAGGAGAATGCTGAGAGGAAAGAGAAAGCTGAGGTCCCCGAGCAAAACACAAGAAGTGAAGCATCTCTTACTGTTGCTGGGTCTCTACTAACATTTAATGTATTGCATCTGTAGGGATTAGTTTACCATGTAACTCTGACTCTGGCGGCTTGTCCACTTCTAATTAGTGGATTTACTTCAAATTAGTGGATTTACGTATCTTTATACAGGTTATGATTCATGTTTGTCACTTGGCTTTGCTAAACCTAGGTTTGAAATTATATGCGCATAATGATAAAACTGTAGATGTGTGAAAGAACTAAACTAGAATAGTCTTGTATTAATCATTTCTGCAACTTGTCTTGTGCTGTTTTCTTTTCTCCTTACAGTACTTTTAAGGAGGTTACCCTCTACATGACAAGTACAACACGAGACGACTGTCTCAGGTATCAGTTATGAGAGAGAATTATTTATTTATTTATTTATTTTAAATGTGGTTGTCGCCAATGGTTTTTACCTCGGATTTCTCCACAATTTGTAATGCCCAATTATTATTTTGATCTCGGTTCACTGCTGCAACCCCCCCCAGCGACTCATGGAATGTAGTCTGAAACATGTTTCTGCCAATCTGTCATTTTTCGCACTGCGGATCCACAACGAAGCCACCAGACCTATAATGCCGGAGGACAGCACAGATCTGAATGGCTCCACTGCAGAACCCTTAGACACACTATCAGCCACAGGGGGAGCTGGTGTGTGGTGAACGGTGGACTTCCCTGCCTACCTAAGCCCTCCCTACCCGGGCAGCTCTCTGCCAATTGTGCGCAGCCCCCTAGGAACGGTCAGCAGAAATGGGTGGGTGGGGGACGCAGATATTACAAAACTGGTGCTTTAGTACTTCACTGTTCTTGTCATTAGGCACGAAAAGTTTGGTGGTATGTGAAAGACTGCAATACTGTATGTGTTTTGCTCAGTTCTTTCTCAAATCTTTGAATTGGTCTGTAAAAAAACATACCTCCTGTATTTCATATGTAATTGTAGTGTGAGTTAGGTATATGAAAACTAAATATTGTAGTATTGGAGAGGTAAGAAGGAAGGACCAAGGATAGACAAGGTTATAAAGGGGGTGTTTGTTGGATATTAAAACAGAGTTTGAAACATAGGGGTGCCTCTTTCTAACGATCGAGCTATCTATGGAGTGTGGCTTATATATATATATATATATATATATATATATATATATATATATATATATATATATATATATATATATATAAAAACTACTTTTTGCTTTTTTTTTTTTTTTTTTTTAATAATGTGGCGTCCAATCTAGTGTACACGTCCTGTTGAAATATGTATTTGTAGACAATGCCACCCTCAGTAATGAATATAAATGATGATATACCTTTTTTCTGTTTGCTCAAAATCTCTTTGAATAAAACCCGTAAAAGGATTTTTGGTTGCTCTGCGTATCTCATAAACCTGTTGACAGATGCATCTGTTGAATAAATCTAGATGGATTTGCACCACACTTTGAAACCTCATAAAACAGATTTTTCCACTTATCATGTATTTGGCATTTTTAGGCTTCAGCCTAACATGCACATCTGTCGAATCCTGTTTGATACAATGGGTCTGCAGATTGCAAACATTAGATGAAATAAATTTGGTCCCAATGTTAAATCAAACTAATGCATTTCATGAGTTCACTAGACTAATGTTATTTAAATAGTGAATTTTAGGAAAGATGTGCTCATGTAATTCATTTAATTTAAAACATTGTTTCTAAATGTAAAAACCCTAAAGCCATCCAGATTCAAGGAAGTATTAGAACATTTCTTTCTCAGGAATGCAAAAGTTCAGTTTTATGTTCACGCTCACAATGTCTATTTAAATAATATTGTTCGTAGCCTTTGGCAGATTTGTCTTTGTCTTTTGCCTTCTATGGAAATGATGTTTAAGCAAAGGATACCTTTATATAACCTGTGCAAATGGAAACATATGTTTCGTAACACATGATTGTCTTATGAGGAATGCATTGACATGCAGTCACAAAAAAAATAATCTGTTAAATGTCACCCCCCTATGGCCAGAAGTCATGACTTTGTTTGACATGTTTTTTGCATTATGAATAATGATTGGATGTGATTTAAAAATACAACATTGTATCTAAAAACGAATCCTTGCATTTGAAGGAAATATTTAAAATGGACTTTAGGTAAGCTGTGCTCTTTAGTACTTTAGTAGTGTTTTTAAATTCACTGCCCAAAGGTAATGATGTATTACCACGATTTAAATTATCAAGCTGAAAAGAGTGACATTTTTCCATCATTGAGCTTACTGTATACCAAAGGTCTGTTGTCAGCAAAAAAATATTCTGATTCTTAGTGGTTGCACCTTATTACCTTTGATATTCCCAGATTTATGCTTACAAACCCCTAAACTCTTTAGGATCGGATGATTCTCTCAAGATGAGTTAAACTCCAAGTTAAACTCCAAGCCGTCTGATGTCTCAAAAGAACACAGGCAGCTTGAATTTTCTGGTTCACCTGCGTGTAACTAATGATACAGAAAGATCATTGATGTTGTTTTAAATTGATGGAAGAACATCCTCTTCATTTGTGTGGATGGATGGGTCTTGTATCTTCCTACTGTTGGACCTTTTTCAACTAGTTCAAGAATAAACAAAGAGCATGGAGATAGTGATGCTTTTTAAATGACAATAACACTTTAGTCTATACTGTAGTTTTGCTTGTGTGTTGCATGTTTGTAAATACTGACTGGCTGAAAGTATTACATTTAAAATGAAATGAAAATGCCTTTTTGGTGCATATTGGTCATGAAACATACCAACTATACCATATTTAGTTTCGGTTGTCTCATAGTCCTTATTCTGTTAGAAGCGTTGTCTGTTATGTATGCTGTCCTACTCAGTTTTTCCCACAATATATATATATATATATTTAGTTTTATATTTGATTCAGTATTTTAATTGGTCTCTTGTGGTGGTGGTGGTGGTGATGATGGTAATCATTCTTCTCCCAGTCATGCTGTGGTGCTGTCTCCATCATGTCATCTTAGTACTGTCAGGGTCTAATTTTTTAGACCACTTGAAAACCAGTAATCCCATTTGTTTAATCATATGATTATTTCTTCCATCCATACTGTCATTGTTGTGCCACCATCCCTTTTGTAATACAATGTTGTTATTTTCAATTTAGGCTAGGCTCAGTATGTGAGCATCATCTTCATGTTTGCACTGTTTCAAAGCTTTGACTTTTTGACTACAGCAGCTTAGACTTTTAGTAAATCTAGGTTATTGCTGTCTGTCATTAACCGTTGGAATCTATATATTTTTCACACTTACCTAATAAGTAGTATTGACTCTGCTAAGTCTAGCCAAAGCAAATCAGCCCTCACCACACTTTGTCGAAGACCAAAGGCCTTTCTCAGCAGCAAGTTTGTAATCTGAGGGCTGTTTTATCACTGCTGAAGTCTCTGCCTAAATATAATACTTTCTTGCAGTTTATGGGATAAGGGACTGTGAATGAAAGACTGTGTTTGAAATTGTATTGTAAAACAACTGACTGCTCTTGTAGTTGATTTCTGGAAATATATTTAAAGAAACAGTAGTTACAGTCAGGACCCTAACAAATCAGAATCTAATTTCAGGTGCTTGACAGTAATGCAATACTGATGTATTATGTTATATATTACTTGTTCATGGTGGTGGTTAAGCTGCAAACCTAACATTTCTCTCAATGGTTAAGAACTATGCTATTTTCTTTTATCACACCTTTTTCTGCTTTATTACCTACTTTTAGTACGTAGATTAATAGGCATGTTACAAATTATGGTTTTATTTTTATTCATGGAATATTTTTGCTTATTTGGAACAGCATTTGTATAGGTTATTTACATTGCTTGTGTGTTGTTCAGTGACATGTTTCTTTGAAAGCATATTAGAAGGTAAATGGGGTCATTTATCTTTTGTCTGAGTAATACTATAATAGACTGGTTATCAAAAAAAAAAAAAAAAAAAAAGCCTAATTACAGTGTTTCCTTGTTTTTCTCATTAAATTTTCTTATTTTTGTACCTGTGTATAAGCTTGTCACAGGTAGGGCAGTTGCCTCTGACTGGAATGGATAAGAGCACCTGGAGTGTTAAAAGCCTGCCAGTAAATCACATAGCCAGACATTTTTTCGACAAATCTAGGCTCAACTAATGATTGCAAGTGACTGGCACAGTAAGGGATCAAGCACACCCTTGTTCTCCAGGGTTGATGACTCCAAACCAGAATTGCTGCATTCAGATCATAGTACGCTGCTGTTTGCTTGATATAGGGTTTCAAGCACACATTGTTATGGTGGACCCATCTCCAGCCAGACAGTCAAGCAGCAGATGCTTCACTGTTAACAGTTTCACAGGGAGTGTGCTTGTCTACAGCAGTGATGTGTTCTCAGATGAAAGTCGCAACATGTTGGCAGGTTATTGCTCTGTAGGCCAGTTGTAGAGGAGGGGTGTCAGCAGAGAGCACAG
This sequence comes from Polyodon spathula, assembly GCF_017654505.1. Lineage (NCBI taxonomy): Eukaryota > Metazoa > Chordata > Actinopteri > Acipenseriformes > Polyodontidae > Polyodon > Polyodon spathula. Next base: position 7,047,671 of record NC_054556.1, on the reverse strand, counting down.
AACAGGCATGGATATAAATAACAAAGATTTCGGGGTTAGCTGAACCGCGTGTTTTGCAGGTATTCTCCCTTTGTTGCCATCTATCCAATGCTGATGAGACGTTTAATAAGGAAAGGACCCATCCTCAGACTTTCTGGGTTGCCTTTGGATTTCTTCAGCCTTACAAAATGCTGATCCTTTCTTGACCAATGCTTTCCTTTCATTCCATCACTGCAATTCGGTTCGGAAACATACAGGATGCGATGGGCTTGGAAGCGTGTTCTAACTGTGTAGCAAGCAACCAAAGTGAATAAACTTGAGCCAGCTCTCACACAGGCATGGCACAGAAACCCTAATGACATTTCGGGTAAGCTTGCCAAAATGGTTATCTCAGCCCTGCTTTAACTTCATAGTAAGTGCTTTGAGTTTTCTGCACAGGAAACCCTCCATTTGGTATGACTGGGTGTAGAGAGCATCTTCCTCTTCTTTGTTTATTGGTCGTTTGCATTCCTGTTTTCTGTAAAAGCTGCAAAGGACAAGGTGCCCTCAATTGGAAGAGCTTGACATTGACTCTCTGAAGACTGCGACCATCACTATGAATTTGAATGATTGCATTTAAGATTCTGAGAATTAAAAGAATGTGTCATTGTGCTAGTGAAATATCAATAACATGTGTTTAATTCATGCCTTATAATGAACTGTGTCACAGTAAAGGCAAGGATATCTCTTGTACAGTTCCATACCCTGCTGGTTCAGAGTGTCATCGCTGCCTCTTTTTTTTTTTTCATAAACTTCAACGACATTAAAAAATAATGTTAAAACTGTAAGTCTGTCAAAAATTAATTTGGGTAAGGAATGATTCTGTATTCTTTTTGACAGGAATATATTGCAGGGATATAAGGCAGCAGGGCGTGCAGCACAGACTATAGGTCATATCTGGTGGAGGTTCTTTTTCTGGTTCAGAAACAGACAGCACCTGACCATTCCCTGCCCTTGAAGACTCGTCTTGTGCACTCTTACTCTCCTGGCTCTTGTTAATTCGGGTCTTTTCCACCACTATGACTATTGGGAAAAGAAAATAACTGAGAGTGACATGAGTACAGTATTCATTTTATACAGTACTGCTTTTTTGCTTGTGAAATGGGCTGTTTTATGACTGAATGAGAAAGATGTTTGTGTTTGAATAAAAAATAGGAAGATCCATGCTTGAAGGAACAAAGGTTAGGTTTGAATGCAGCTGTGTCTCCTTACATTTTTAGTATTGGTGTTAGATTATCATCTAAAACACTTATTGTCAATATATTAGTAATGAGGAGAATATACCCTCAGAATATTTTACACTGTAATAAACACAATTACAAAAGAAGCTCCAAAAGCAGACTTTGGGACTTTTATTTTAAATATGTTCTCATAAAGTATGAGTTCCCTTAAAGTAAGACTGTCTTGAAGCATTAGAGAACACCCTTGACATTCAAGCATTGTGTTAAACACATTTGTGGTATTTTTATGCACATGTTCGGGGTCATTAATGAACTGGGAGTATAATCTGCCCTCCTCTCAATCTGTCTCCTTCATTTTGCCATCTGAATGCCATATTGAAACATGCTTCTATGTAAATAAAGGTCTCCATTTGCCGTCTTGCTGTTTTCTCTGTGTCTACAATAGAAGTGGATGGTTGGCACTTTATTATGTTAAAGATGGCAAACATTAATAGGTTTTCAGTCGGTCAGTGGAATAACTTTGGAAACGATCTCTCTTTTAAGGACACAGAATATGATACCAAAACAACATCATTAGACAGAAATATATCATTAGAGATTAATATTTAATAATAAAATAAATATGAAAAGAAGTATTAAGGCAAAGTCTGACAGCATCAATATAATGTTTTTATTATATTGTATGGCCTTGTAACCATACATTGCATAGAATGATATACGGTATCAGGGTTACATAATGGGGAAATCAATGGTTGAAATGTAGCCTTTGCTGTTCGTAAAGTACCACATGCATTTTCTTTGACACAACTGTAGTACATGCAATACAGAGTGATATCCAGCAATATTGATTTGAACTAATACAGTGCCTATAGGAAGTATTCACCCCCCTTGGACATTTTCACAGTTTGCTGTGTTACAACCTGAAATCTTGATGCATTTAAATGTTTTCTTTTTCCTTTCAGTCACTTTCTATGTGTGAAAAAATGTGGGGGTAAAAAAACAAATCAATTAAAAATAAAAACCTGAAAAGTCTTCATTGATAAGTATTCACCCCCTTTGCTATGACACTCCTAAATAAGCTCAGGTACTACCAGTTGCCTTCAGAATTCACACAATAGGTTAAATGGAGTGCATCCATAAGTGGTTCACGTGATTTCAGTTTAAATACACCTGTCTCTGTGAGGTCCCACTGTTGGGTAGTGCATTCAAAGCAAAGATACTACCATGAGGACCAAGGACATTTCAAAACAAGTCTGGGATAAAGGCACAGATCAGGGAGGGGTATAAAAAGATTTCAAAGGCATTGAATATCCCTTGGAGCACAGTCAAGTCGATCATTAACCCTTTGCAGTCCATTTATTCTGCGGCTGTCAGGCTGGTCCGGTCCAATAAATTTTTGTGAACAAAATAAAATTTCAGACCATGTGCTGTTCAAATTGAAATAAAGTGACTTTGTTTGCTCAAAACAAGTAACAAAGCAGTGCAAGTCCAAATGGTACCCTATACAAAGACAACAGTACCAAATTTTTGAACAAAAAACATGTTTTTTGCTTTGTGTATGTGTGTGTGTGTGTGTGTATATATATATATATATATATATATATATATATATATATATATATATATATATATATATATATACGAACATTGAAAAAAGTAACAAAATGTCACAAAATTTGAGTTTTTGCTTGATTATATTACCTTTAGAATAATCAGACAGGTGCAAAACTTTTTACAAATCAATTACACACTACTACAAACAAAAAAAAAAATATCTATAAACTATTTTCATCAATGTTATAACTATTTACACGAGGCAAGGTTTGCAAACAAAAAGGCAATTATCTGTATGTGTCCATGGTATGGTATCTTTCAAAACAGTCACCTGGGTGTAACCCTGGCTGCCTTGAGCATGTTTTGCAGAAGCATACAGTCTTTCTCTTGCCCCCTTTTGTCTTTCTGTCACTGCACCCTGCGCAGTCTTTGGTGCTCTTCGATTCGTTTTTGGAAATGAAATGTGGCTTTCCATTCCGTTTCAGTTCTTGATGAAAATGGCATGTCAGGTCTCAACATGGAGTCTGTTGTTGTTCTACCAAAGTAAGGAACAATAGCAGAGACATTAGCAGAGAACCAGTTTCACAGTCAGCAAAAACAAACATGCATCCCCCACTTGGTAGGCTTCTGAGGATTGTAGCACTTGAAGATAATCCTTCCTTTGAAGCCAACGGAGCTCTCATCAATGCAAATGTCTCTACCTGGGATAAATAGCTCACAGCATTTTGTGTCTATGTAGCTGACCACATTCCTGACCTTTTGTCCTCTGCTAACAAAAGCAGCCTGGTTGGGGAAGGGGGGGGGGGGGGGGGGGGGCGCAAAGGTGTAGCATCCTAAAGATCTTCGAGAAAGATGATCTCTTGAATACATCTTTGAAAAACTGCATTCTGTTAGCCCATTCCTCTGAGAAATATTCTTTTATGTCCGTTTTTACATTCAGTCCCATATTCAGCAGAACATAAAAAAATGCCTTCATTTCAGGTAACGTAACAGGTTTCCAGGAGTTCCAAATAGAATTATGGCTCAGCGGTCCCGTTAGTTTTACACTCTCATATCTATTGGTTTCATTTACAATTTCAGTAAACAAAGTGTTTGTGAAAAAAAAAAGGTGAAAAAACTCCAGTGCAATTCTCAAAGTAGTACTCCCTTGATATCCCCTATTTACCACAGTAAATTGGAGTTTTGCGAAAGCATCTGCACTTACTGATGAGCGTCTCCATTCGCAATGCTTTTCATTGGCAGGGACTGGGAAACTTGTCTGGGTAGAGGGCAAAATGGATGGCGCTAAATACAGGCAAATCCTTAAGGAAAACCTGTAAAATATCTGAGGCTGGGTCAGAGATTCACCTTTCAGCAGAACAGTGACACTGGAGTGGCTTAAAAACAAGAAAGTGAATGTCCTAGAGTGGCCCTGTCAAAGCCCGGACTTGAATCTGATTGAGAATCTGTGGCAAGACTTGAAGATTGCTGCCTACCAACGATCCCCATGCAGCAACTTGACAGAGTTTGAACAATTTTGCGAAGAAGAATGGGTGAATATTGCACGATCCAGATGTGCAAATCTGGTGGACTTACCCCCAAAGACTCACAGCTGTAATTGCTGCTAAAGGTGGTTCTACCAAGTATTGACCTGGGGGGGGGGTAAATACTTATCTAACCAAGACATTTCAGTTTTTTTATTTTTCATTAACTGTTGATTCACAATAAAAAATATCTTGCCTCTTCAAAGTGTTGAGTAGGTTGTGTGAATCAAAGGAAACAAATCCCATGTAAATGCATCAAGATTTCAAACTGAAAACACCCAAGGGGGGGGATACTTACTATAGGCACTGTATTTAGCTATAACACCATAGTTTGAGGATAATTTTTGACAGACAGCAACAAGCCAAAAGAAAGTTGATACGGCACAAAGTGTATATGTTCACTTACATGCAACATTACAGTTAAAATAAAAAAAATACAGTGGTGATTTTATTTAGGTTGAAAAATAGATAAATAAATAATGCAAGGTTCATGTTTTGCCTGGGAAGCTGCAGGTGTCCCTTGCACACTGTTACTCACAGCTTGTCTGTTGAGAATGGCAAGAAAGCCATTGCTCTAAGAAAAATCTGTTCTCAATTGTCACATTGAATGACTGATGGCTTTGTGTGACTTCTTGGCGTCTTTACCTGCCACAGCAAGTATGCTTGAGGCTAGATTTGGGGAATGATGTACATTGCAGTAATTTAGATACTTGCTTAATTTAGCACAGGATCAACATTAAAAAAAAAAAAAAAAAAAAAGCTTGGGTAACCGAAAAGGAACATGTTTTGTTGCAGAATACTTTTAAGTATTTTGTTAGCGAATGCTGGTTTTCTTCCAACATGTCTGTATCTTTCAAGGACAAACTCATAATGTATTTCTTGTCCGGATAATAAAATGACCTTTCATGTGTTTTAATAAACTTTAATTGTAACCTAGGTTAGGCTTGATGGAATCAGGGTTATAGCATGCCTTTCATTTATTGAATTACAGGAGCAACCATCGTTCTAAAATGTTTCAATTACATTTAATGTTATGGGGGCTTTGGCACAGAGCAATAACCTCTTGCCTTTTCCGGCAGTTGAAACCTTTTCCTGACACCATGCTGTATAAATAATTAAAAAAGCAACAGCAGTGAAGCAATTTATATTTGATTCTTACTGTTTAAAATCATGCATCTGTTTTTTATTTGTTATTTAAAAAAACCCAGAGTGCATTAGTCTGTTAGCAAAATGTAAGTTCTTGTCCAATTAGATTTATGATTCCATATATTGCTTTTTATCATCTAGTTAATAAAATTGAATACGTCCTTTTTGTCAAAAGGCTATTTTACTGTATCATACTTAGTAAAGGTGCTCAGAAGATCTGTTGCAAAGGAGTCATGAACAGGTAAGCATAGCAATATTCAATTGACAAGATGCATAGTTACCATATGAGGAAAGGGAGGATTTTACTGGGTGAATTTATGCCAGATATGTATCGATGTCTTGACTGTTTATTTACGTATTCTGTCCAACCAAAAACAAGGTAAGGTACTTTGTCACTGTGCAGGCTGTAATAAGAACAGGTTTATTCTTTGCTAAGAGTTGGGTTAGCACTTAACATTCCCCAGGTAGCCTAAAAGCAAGAGTTAGTGTTTCTGCCGCAATCCCTCCTTCGTTTCCAATTTTCAGTGGGGTGTACAATTTACCTTCTCTTGTCTGTTTGATATGCAAGTTTCATAACACACTGCTTAAAAGATGCCTCGGGGATAAATAATATTTTTTTTATTAACAGAATTAAAGTGTTTGAATTAAGATAAACAATTTACTGCTGATGCTTAGTATTACTAGTACTACTGCTACTGTAATATCAGCATGTGTTGTTTTTACTTGTCAGCTGTCAGGAACCTTCAGTTTTTTCAAGTGACTTACTGTACACCCATTATGAGAGACTCAGCCCCAAGCTTGCACAGGCCCATTACCCTTCCTCACTGCTGCTGTTGTGCTTTGTCATGCAGCTGTCCAGTCTGTCTTTTGAACTGTTGATTTTTAACCGAAAAACGTTAGTTTGATTTATCAAAAGCTGAGATGTATCATGTTCCAGGTGCTGTAGAAGCTGTTCTGTTGTAGCATAGTGCTTTTATTTATTTATTTATTTTTGGTTTTTTGTTTGCATACTCGTTGCCTAAAACCTATTTCAATTTCATGAATCTGGGGGGTGACCACTGGACAAGAACACATGACACCTGTCAATGTACTTTTTCAATGAAAGAACTTCAATTTTTTAATTTCTATCTTCCAAACATGGACTAGATAACACACATTTTGTTTAATTTCCAAGAAGTGGTCACTACTTTGCCATTTTTTTGGTAATCTAGATATTACTGCTATCTCATATAGTGACCAGAATTTGTCATATAAATGTTGTATTACTCATATGCTAGTCAGTATAAATTATATACTGCATACTCAAACATATTTTAGTATCCTGCGAAATACTTAAGTGTATGCCTCACAGTGAATTTTTTTTTTAAATCAGTGATCGAACTATAACCTTCTGGGATATGCATGTTTCTTTTTTAATGATCCTGTTTTAATCCTTCTGGGATATGCATGTTTCTTTTTTAATGATCCTGTTTTAATCCTTCTGGGATATGCATGTTTCTTTTTTAATGATCCTGTTTTAATCCTTCTGGGATATGCATGTTTCTTTTTTAATGATCCTGTTTTAATCCTCCTCTAGATCCTGGAGAATTCATGTTTGTTAATTGTAGGCAGTGTTTTTCCTTCCTTTTCCTCAAGGTCCTAAATGTGTTTGTTGACTTTAAAACATATGCTATACACAGCAGCTGAGTTTCTTGGTTTTCTCCGTGGGTTCAAAATGATAATTAATTCTTGATCAAACTCTGTAACCTGTTATTAACGTACAATACTTGCGTCGACAGATTGCAAGGTTACCCAATATACATCATGAGCCAGTTATAAAACTGAAAGCTGTAATTAACAAATCTACTAGAAAAACAACTTGTTGGTTAAAATGAAATGTTAATTAATATAAGTGACCTGAAGTACCCACACATTGGCTGGCATCTCAAGTGTCACAGCCCATGAGTATCACACTGCTTGTTTACTGATATCCTCAAACATGCCATTAGCATTACTGACGACCTGGGGTACAGACCAAGATAGCTTCTTTTTAATGATGTTTTAATCAGCTAGTAGTTGTGAAAGACTATTTAATCCAGATCCACGCTGAGCAACAAAACAGTGTGCTTGTACCAGTTATGTCTGATTTAGAACACAGCAAGCTATTTTAAATGAAGTTCAGAGGACACTTCATCTTCTGATACTGAGCAGTATCACAGTATGAAGCCAAATGGATTTCTTATAACATCAGATCTATATTATATAGACTGATGCCACTTTCACACACAAATACCGCTACTGAGCCATCTCAGAGACCTTAAAAAATATATATTTAAAATTCCCATTCACACAGCGCAAAGGTGCACAATCTATGCCAGCATAATACCGTCACAACCCTTTCACACAGCCAGAGGGATCATGTGAGTACAACGTTTAAGCCTGTCAATCAACAGATCGTTTTCATGTCAACGGATACAAAACAAAACGGACAAATAAATAACGTGGGTAAGCTACATTAAAAAATAATTATGATATATATGTATATTACACTTTCCAATCTTTTAATGAATGGCGCTGGAGAACTGTAGTGTACTGTAAACTTCCCTGTGCTTGCTTTGCCCTCTATTAGTAATATATATGGAAAATGTTAATACAAATATTTAAGTGGGGACACATTATTAATATTATTTTCATTCAGCCGTCTCATACCAAGTGCAGTGTATTAAAAGTTGTAGGTTTGTCAAGCATCAAAAAAAAAAAAAAAAAGACCATTGCATATACTGTCAACAGCTAAAAAAAATGTGCAGATGCATTGTTTTTTATATACAGTATATATTTTTAACAGCCTGGTGTGTCCGTTGCTTGCTTTGAGTTTCCTTTGTATTGTCAAGAAGTCCCCCGATCACATTAGCTGGATTTGCGCAGTAGTTAAAGTGATTTTATAGAAGGCACCCTTGTTCTATTTATCTATTCACTATAAAAAAATAAAATAAAAATGTATTGCAAAATCTTGCTGATATACTGGGAGCATGATGAGTCTCTCTTAGATACAGTAATTACATTTTTAAAATGCATTTTGTAAAGATATTTAAGATACAGAAAATGTTTCCTTCATTAACTGTATCTTTTTTTCTTATTTTATATTTAGTCGTCTTATATTGAAATTGTAAATTGACACTCACATGGCACAAGGGAAATGTACTCCCCTCATAGCCCAGATGTACTTAATTTGCTTGGAGCCTACCTTGTTCCTTTATATACTCCCACAGTGGGATGGTTTATTGCTTAATTAAATATCAGACGACATGAACTCGATCATCTGTAACCCTTGGCAAGATTACTTCTGACTATAAAAGCGTGCAAATCTTATATTCTAACTACACTTGCCATGTATAAGACAGCTAAATGTATGTTTGTACGAATTACTAATTTAGTAATTGTTTGAAAAATGAGTTGTTTGAAGAGGTGCATTTTAAATGTACAATTTCTTTCCAGCTGCTAGATGAAAGAATAATTCAATGCATTTTAACTCATGTAGTCGCCAGTTATGTATTGTAGCAAATAAGGTGGGTTTCATATATATATATATATATATATATATATGATATATATATATATATATATATATATATATATATATATATATATATATATATTAGTAAGAATATATTATATTTTTGAATAAATCATGGATTAACCTAAAGTATAACAAGTGATTGTTCACTCAGTACGGTAGTTTTTTTCAAACACATGCTACATTAATAAAGAAATGTATATACACATCAAAACGTCAGGCAGCTGGCTCTTTGAGACTTATATATAATATATATATATATATATATATATATATATATATATCTATATATATATATATATTATATATATCAACAAATGATAGCAGTGTGTGAAATTTGAAAATGGATGTTCCTATTAACTATGCTGTGTGTTTCCACCCATTTTTTTCAGAATTTATTTGATTTGGAGGAAAACAATTCACTTTTTAAAATCAGAACCTTGAAGTTTTGTCTTAATGGGGTCCATTCATGGTAGTAATTTAAATTGCCAGCCTTTTTAAATCTATAATGTAGTGTAGTGCACTTCTGTGGTATACAGTGCTGGTTTAAAAGTGTGTTTTCTTTGTATCAGGTGTTAGTGTTTTTGTACTTGAGTGTTTTGACAAAACACTTGATTTCCTGGCATGTTAAAGGAGTCCTGAATTTGCACATACATTTGTTTCCTTGGTTACAAATTATTTTGTCTCATTCATGTTATCGGGCAATGCCTTTCTTAAATAGATAGTCTCGACTTGCTTTTTAACACTGAACTTCCATGCGGTCTCTTCTTCACCTGCGACTATAGATGGAACCAAAGAAGGAGGTGCTACCTGAACTTTGCAGACAGCTGTTACTGTTTGCTCAGTCTGGATTCTCCATTCCGGGACCTGGTGGTGCATTCCATATGCATCAACTTTCTCAATCCCTTCACCTAAAAGTGATTTGCGGATAGTTCTGTATTTCTAATTTATTCATTCCCTGGACTTTTCATTGTTTGGACTTTGCATTGCACAAAATCATTTTAATTAACCTCCTGAGTTATTTACTGATGCAAACTTAGCACTGATGTAAATGCAGTGGCAGTCTTAGTATTTGAAACGTTCCTACTGCTTTCTGTGTTGTTATTGGCAGGGTTAATAATGAGCATTGGTTGCTGTTCTTCCTGTTCACAATGTTGTGTGTGTTTGTAGTTATCAGTATTTTTTCTTCTTCTGTGTTTTCTAGTATAATATATTTCAGCACTGTTAAAGTTCCAGTGTTGTGTTTAGCAGTTAATTTCTACTGCTCTGTCTAATCACCATCCTCCTACTGTTGAAAAGTTCTAAGCACTGTATACAATACTATATTGGAAGTGATTTTCTTTCCAGGTTTAAAATTGATGCTAGTCCAATAAACATACAGTAAATGCAGATTCCATCACCATTGTTTGCCCATATTGCCTCCTACGGATTTTCAGTTGGGAAAATGTTCTTCTCAGTTTCTGTTTTTGCTGCAAGCCTATACCTGTAGTTTTTCTTGCATGCTGTTTTCTATGTGAAGTGTGTTCTTAGGAACTTAGCCACCTAACCTCTTTTTTTTTTTTTTTTTTTTTTACAGAAGCCAAAGAAATTGTTTTAAAGGCACAGATCCTTGCTGGTGGAAGAGGGAAGGGTGTCTTCACCAGTGGACTCAAAGGAGGAGTACATTTAACTAAAGAGTAAGTGTTTTTATTCATTTCATCAAAATCTTTGAGAGGAAAAAAGCAGAACAAGAGACACATTGATATGGTGGTCTTTGATGTGGATCATGGTTCAATATGCTAGATGTCTTTACAGTTTAGGACTAATAGCAAGATAAGATCTTTTGCATCATTGTCAACAAACTAATTTCTCTTAAAGTAAGTAGCGGGGTTACAAAAAATATAGTGTTATGTCCTAACATGTTAAAATAACATATCTGCCATTTTTATTTTAATTGTTAACATTTTGACAACTTTATACACTTATATCTTTTATAACTTTAAAGTCTGTTTCAAAATCTCGGTTCTAGCACACTGGGGTTTGAGAGCTGTCCTCTAAATCACTGCAGGAAGAGCGATTCGGTGGGGGGGAACATAACAAGTGCTCTGGCTTTTCTGTCCCGTACCACATCATGGATCGCTATTGTTGTGTTACCTGTTTGAAAATGTGGACAATAATCCTTATACTGTCAGTGCATTTGAGCGGACATTTTGAAAAGAGCTTTGAAACAGGCTTTAAAGTTTTCAAGACGTTAATAATGAAAAGAAAACTTACAGGTACGTTATTTAAAAAGTTGTAGCAACACGTGGGAACATGGAACGCTAGATTTAAACAGTTATAGCAATACATGGGGACGTGGAACGCTAGATTTAAACAGTTATAGCAATACGTGGGGACGTGGAACGCTAGATTTAAACAGTTATAGCAATACATGGGGACGTGGAACGCTAGATTTAAACAGTTATAGCAATACATGGAGACGTGGAACGCTAGATTTAAACAGTTATAGCAACACGTGGGGATGTGGAACTCTAGATTTTAACAGTTATAGCAATACATGGGGACGTGGAACGCTAGATTTTTCGGATCTCCACTACTCCCTCTTTAGCCTAAACACTGTAGACCTGAATATCAATGCTAGCAACATTCTATTGATTTTTTTTTCAGAACCACACTGTAAAATCTTACTCACAAAATTGCTCTGATAATAATGTTAGCCTTGTTTGTAAACACCTTTCAACTTGTTTTTTTTCTGATTCCACACTTCACTTTGGCAAATTAAGCTACATTTATTCTCAAAGGTTGCAGTTATTGCAGAAATCCATAATGGAATCACTTTGGCCTATTTAAGAGCTATTTTCTGAATATAAAAATGTTTTTCTGAGTTATCTGTATATAATCATGCAGCCTACAGCACTTTGAACAAATAGAAAAAATGGCAAACTCATTGTAAAACCAAGAATGAATTTCCCAAATAGTAGCATTAAACGTCATTTAAACACCAGGAATCAAACCAAAGCCACCAAATTATAAAGCATAAATGTTGTATTTTTAGTGATTAAGAAAAACAATGTTGAAAGCTTCCCTGAACATATAATTGAAAATCATTGCTTCCAATTTAAGGCTGTATTTGGAGCAATTCCATCTCATACCAAAGTGTTCCAGGTTGAAATTCTCATATTTTTCTAAAACGTTGTCAATTCCAAGGCGTTTTCTTTTGATGGATCAACTGAAAACTTCAGCTCAATCTGACAAATAGAAAAAAAAAAGGATAAAGGTTTAGTGAAACTGTGGAGTGTGACTGGCTGCTTTACTGTAATGAAACGCTGTGCTACAGTTTATTTATTTATTTATTTATTTTGGTAGATATGACCTAGTTCCATCCATACTAACAGGTTGTTCAGTGCACTAGACCCTCTTAACAATCTGTATTTTTGCATCTGCCAGCAAAGATTTCAAATTCGGTATTTCCTGGAGCTTAATTTAGTGGCAGACGGCACTTTTCCTCATTTGATGAAAAGAAATGTAAAGTACACCCTATTAAGTCACTCTATTAAATCGTCACATTAAGGCAGGATTTGCCATCTTGAATTCAGATACATGTTGGAATGCAAAGTGGGCTCACAGAGAAAAGAAAAACAACGTTGAAAAAAAACAAAATAACATTTAGACTTCTGTGGAGCAACAGGATACAGGAACAAAAACAATGAGTTAGTTTCGCGCTATCACCAGCATCCGCAATATATCCTGTACCCTTAATTGGTTTCATACTGCGTGACCCTTATTAGAAATAAGAAAAACAAAACCAAGCGTTCTGTGGACACGATGGAAGGGCAGGAGCCTCAAAAAGGCAGATTCTCTTTAAGAAAAATGCTGTAAAAAAAATAAATAAATGATATCCAAGTAAAACAGAATCAAGAATAAATATGTATATTTGTGTTTCTGTCTTTGCAGCCCTGCTGCTGTTGGCCAGCTGGCAAAACAGATGCTTGGGTTTAACCTCACCACCAAGCAGACCCCGAAGGAAGGTGTTAAAGTGAACACGGTAAAGAGGGGGTTGTGTGCAGCAACGTTAGCCACCGTCATTAAATGTGGATCACCATTTAATAATGCTTTTGATTTTCTTAAGGATCTTGATTTATAAAAGAGTATGTAGCTTGAGTAACATGCAGTGTAGTGAGAACTAGTGCCACCTAGTGAACAGCTTATGTTTGTAATGCAATGCAAAAGATGGAAATGGTTCTAAGTAGTATAAGGACACCTTTGATGATCAAGCCTATATTACATATTTAATGTAAAAAGAAAAAAAAAACATGTCTATTAAAAAAAAACAAAAACAAACAAAAAAAACACAATCATTATAAGCATTAGTTAAGGAGGATGTGTGGTCCACACACCCTAGTGTCTGTAAGTCGCCTTGGATAAAGGCATCTGCTAAATAAATACTACTAACTAATAATAATAATAATAATAATAATAATAATAATTATAATAATAATAATAATAATAATAGTAAAAGCTAACCGGCGAGTCAAAGATATGAGTATAAATATGAAACAGTGATTAGAAGTTACTTGATGTTTAAAGAGCATTGTATTGCCATTAAGGATTTCATCTTACACTTGTTTGCACGCTGGTGTATCACAAGCATCCCATCATTTTGCTTCTTCATCTCCTATTAAACTCAACAAAAATTTATAGTGGTCCAGATTGTAGGAATGCCATTGATGAAACGTTGAAAGTGTGCTGCTGGTTTCTAAATATCTCCTGGCCATAAAATCCATGTGTTTTAAATGAAAGAAGTCCCCTGGTACTTAGCACTCAGTAGTTTTCTTATTAGTGTAAAATGGCCTGGAGCTTTCTGTTAAGATTTTGCCTCACTGTACACATTTGTTCATGTCAGTCATTGAAATATTATTTCACAGAACAATTTTCTAGAGTGAAATTGGCTAATGGTCTTTGTAAAAAAAATATATACTGCATACTTCCTATATACGATGTGCTGATTTTTCCTCTGCAAAAACTAGCTTGACACAGCTGTTTAGTTAAAATGTGCAAGAACCATGATTCCCACTGCCATCACTGCCGTAAGCCTTTAGAATCCTCTGCAAAATTATAATTGCCTTTATTGCTGTGATCTGTGTTATTTATTTATTTGTTTTTTTAAACTGTTCGAGGCTAGTTTATGTTCTCAGTTTTCGTCAGCATTTCATTGTAGCCCATAGAAATTAATTTAAAAATCAGTTTGGTAAAATGACTCATATTCATCAATCATTTAACATCATGGAAAACTTTTGTCCTGATAACATGTTGCTCTGTATTCTGAATCTTAAATGATTCAAGTAACGCCGCACCAAGGGCCATTATAATAGGATAGAAATGCAAGAATTTCTGACATTATTAACAGGGAGAAAAAAAAAATCACATGGTTGCTTTATTTTCAGCTACAGTATTTCCAGTTTTACCCATTATTAATTTATGCAGTGTTAATTGCCTTCCAGACATTGCGCATTTTGATCCAAGAAGGTTTGATGCACGAACAAAGGAAATATCTGATTAGCTCACATAACCAGTGGAAATGAATCAGTTTTTATACTTGATTATTCTCTGTGGGGAATCTAAATGTGATTCAAAAGCATAACTTTATGCAGTTGTACCCAGTCATTTAATAAATTAAAATACAGGATGCAGTTTTTTGTGAGCTGAGAATGCCATAGCAGGGTTTTGTTTAAATGGCATTTTGCATCGTGTATATTACAGTGGTTTTAGCAGAGCAGTTCTTAATTGAAGTTGTCTGCTGTTCAACATGCAGGTGATGGTGGCAGAAGCCTTGGATATTTCACGGGAAACATACTTTGCCATACTGATGGACAGAGCCTGTAATGGGCCTGTTATGGTTGGAAGCCCCCAAGGAGGAGTTGACATTGAAGAAGTGGCAGCTTCTAGCCCAGAGAAGATTTTTAAGGTATGATCATTGTCCATGGAGGGGGACAGCTACCTTTTTAAAGAATGTACGTCTTAAAAACATGTATCCCTATTCTTTGAAAAACGCTGAAAAACTAGGATATCATCAGATTACAGTTTTATGTGTACTTTTGATACTCTCCAGAGGCCCCAGCTGGAAGAGAGGGTTTCCTACATCTGCAAGACTCCCTGTAATTGCCTATTACACTGTGTAACAATTTTTTTTTTTTTTTTTTTTTTGTTCCTGGGTAGTAAGTGTTGTTTCCTAATTGCTTATGCCTCAAAAGTATAGAAAATGGCTATTATTCCCCACAAACTTTGCTTTGGGACCAGGACAGTGATATTTCAAAATATCACTATTTCCAATGGGAAAACGGGCAAACGGACAAAAGATTTAGAAGTGAGTAGTTTTTCGAGATTTACGATTATACTGTAAATTTACAGTATAATCGTAAATCTCGAAAAACTACTCACTTCTAAATCTTTTGTAGTCATTTTTGTATTACTTTAGTATAAATACATGTTAATTTGGATTCATATGTTGTTTTTTTTCTGACTTTATGTGAACGAAAAGACACAAAAGCACCCGTTTTCTCATTGGAAATAGTGATATTTTGAAATTTACCTGTCCTGGTCACAAAAGCAAAGTTTGTGGGGAATAATAGCCATTTTCTGTACTTTTGAGGCATAAGCAATTAGGAAATAACACTTACTACCCAGGAACAAAAATTGTGTTACATAGTGTTATCTGCTCTATTGTAAGACCTAAACATACAGTAAGAATATATAGTTTGGCTGTCATTCCAAATTTGAAAACTATACAGAAAAAAAAATAGCAATTCACAAATCCCTTTGCTTGAACGCATAGGCGCAACCACAGCTAAAATGTTAGGGGGTGGACATGGATTTTTGTGTCTTGTGTGTTGGCCATTTTTTATACGACTGTGGGGTCTCCCAGTGTACCCTGGGAGTAAAAATATCAAAGTAACAATCGGACTAAAGGTACATCTTCACGGTAAAGTCAGAATTTCTAAATACACTGCTGTATGCTAGCTATTAATAATTTATCTTTACAAAAGCTTAGGCAATTATAAGTTACAGATTTTCCATCTTGCCACTTGCACAGCTGTAGTATTTAGATAGAGAGTAGCGACACGTTTTTAAATCTTTATAAAGTGGGTCCTTGATATGTGTTCTGAGTGATACCCATAATGAATTGTAATAATATCTCTGAAGTAACTACTATACTTGTAATTTCTTTTATCAAGCATATGACATGTTTGCCCATACACTTTATACCAGAAATTGATGTGAAAAACGGTGTCATGTTCTGTCACTGTGTCACTGTGTAAATAAGTGTTTGAATCATTTTCAGTAGATGGTTTGCTAATTCTCAAACTATCCTTAAGGCAGTGGTTTGAGATTGAAAACTGTAACTGCCAGCCTGACACCAGTTATGTACTGCTTTTTGAATTAATGTGAATAACCGTTTCATTTCAAACTGTCAAATTAAACTCAATATTAAATTGTCTTTGCTTTTGTGATTGAACAGGAAGTAATAGATATTTTCCAAGGGGTTACAGATGAGCAGGCACTTTGCATGGCAGCTAATCTGGGATTCAAAGGATCTTTAGAACGACAGGTAATAAGTACACTTCTTGCAGATACTGGATGTCAATGCAGGCTATATTTTACGATGTGAATTCAAAGTTGTTGTTTTTTTGAGTTTGGTGTCAGTCAATTGTGGGCCACTGCAGTGACTTCTTTTTGTGTGTCTGCTGCGTATTATCTTAAAATGATGTGCTGTAACCAATGTTTTTTATTAAGATTCGTTATACATTAATTTATGCCTGTGTATTTATGAAGGTCACACAATGGTTCTTTGCCAGCCATTACTGATCATCATTACTTCAAAGCTATTTAACAGTGTTATTAAACATTTTCTTAAAATTTCCTGTCTGTCTGGAGTTGAAAACATTAAGAACTTGGATGTTTTTTTTGTTTTTTTTTTTTTTTAAAGTTGGTTACCTTTTTGTCTGCTAATTATATTTTCCTTTGTAAAATGTAGGCGGCGGATCAAATTAAGAAGCTTTATGATCTGTTTTTGAAAGTTGATGCAACTCAGGTGGAAGTGAATCCCCTTGGAGAAACTCCTGAAGGACAAGGTAAAAAATGAAAGAAAGTAAATTAATGATTTTACTGTATTTTGTGTATTATGCATGTTTTTTTTTTTAAACTGTATTTTGTGCATTATGCATTTCTTTATTTAAAGTATTATGGGTTTTCTTGTTACTGCATCTTGTAAAGCACTCTGTGATGGTGGTCCACTATGAAAGGTGCTATGTAAAATAGAGATTGATTGATTGATCTCATTTGGAAAAACAAAGTCTTTGCTGCAAAATGTTGTAATTTAACAGACACTGTATATGGTGTCTGCTGCAGTACAATATATACATACATTTAAGGCAATATAGCCATGTATTACAGTGCATGCAGGGTAAAACTTAACCAGATACACCACAGAATAATCTAAAACACATAAATAAAAGACATAATATGCCTGTATGTCAGCAATGTAAGAAACTGTAATTATCTATACAAATTATCCCTGGCGAAAACTTGACATACACTAGGCAGAGCAGCCACAAAAAAACCCCCAGATATTTTTCACTGACAATGTACAGAACCTCAGTATTGGGAAATATGGATTTATTTTTATAACAAAAATAACAATAAAAACTGACCACTGTAACAAATGAGCTTCTATGCTTAGTAATACTGAAGCCTGTGTTGCCTACAGATCACTAGCAGACATTGTACAGTGTACTTTCTCGTCATTAAAAGCTAATGTCTTGTTTGAAATGGCCGGGACAGAACAATATATTGTAATGGCAGGTTTATAGACCACTGGACTTACAAAACTTTGTTATTCGGTAAAGGAAAAGTTGTCATTTGGACACCTTAACATCTATAAGAATGAAATTGCTTGAAAAATAACACTTTTATAGCCATCACAACTATCAGTTAAATCACAAACAGATAAAGTTTAGAAATTAGTGTAGTGCACAGAAGAGGGAGAGAAGTTCTCAACAGGAACTCCTCCAAGAATTCCTGTACAGTTAGGGGTGTCGGGGAGCCATTTATTCGCTACACCCTGTACTAACCCAGAAGAATGCTGAGATTATGAAACCTAGTCTATGTATTTCTTTGGAAATGTCCAGCTGTTTGGTCAGTTGCTAGTCTTTGCCGAAGTAGTATTCACATATATAGACTTGCTCATTTTCAGTTTCACTGATAGTAATTAGAACTTTACTAGATTGATAAGCTTGGTATTGTGCAAGTAAAAAGCATATTTATATTTTAAAAGTTTTTTGACTGCTTTTAAATTGCTAAGCTTTTATTTTACACCCAAGTACATTACCTTCAGTACAGCACTATATTGGAAGAAAGCAAAACGTTGGTGTTAGCCTCAAACGTTCTTGAATGGCATTCAAAAGTAACAATGTTTTCATAAACATCTGCAGATGCACATATGATCAGTGTGCCTTTGGGCTAGATTGATTGGCAGCACACATGAAGTAGTCAAACGAAATTGAAGCAGAAAAGCTTGCTTTCATTTGCAGTACTGTAAATGCTCTTTAAAGATGTGCTGCAAGAAGGCAAAGCAGCCTGAAGGCTTCTCAGATAAAGGACCTATTATTTTTTCTTCAAGATTTGGCTTCTGACTTTTAATTCAGTGCAACTGTGTAGGTACAGTGCATTGAAAAACACACAATGCCTTATACATGTTATATGTAGAACTTGCAGTAGGCAATGGATATAGTATATGTAGTCTGTTTCTGTGGTGTACATGGCTCAGTACATTCTGTTACGTCGATTATGTATATGTTGATAAACCTCAGTGCTCAATGGTTTGTGTTTCTTGAATGGTTAGGTACTGGTGTCATGTCATACTACTGTTCATCCAGAAACCAATGAAGGAACACCTCCTAGGCAAGCCTTTTGATGATTTTCAGTCTGTGAGGCAGAATTAGAACCCAGTGTTGGATGTTCTATGACTAAACAAATGTAAAATAAATAAATAAATAAACATCATTTTAATTCAGATGGTGTTCTATAGCTATGGTCTTGTATTAAATTAATTAATTAAATTTAATTAACATAGTAAGGTAATATAATGTTTTTTTGTTTTGTTATTTCAGCTGAGTGACTGTAAAATTAATAATTCTGACAATGGTGCATCTCCTGGTTTATCTCATTGAGCTTCAGTGTCATGTATGTTACCCCATTAAGGGGTTATGTTGTCTGTTGCACCTTTTTTGTTGAAGAGTTCTTCGTTAAACCAACCAGATCAAAGCATACTGTCAGAATGCACTCTCTCTGTTATGCTAAAATAGCAGTTCACAGATCCTTAGACCGACAGCAGCTACAAAATTAAATCTCTGTGGATATGACAAGCTGTCTTTGATATTTGTTCAAAAGGAAAGATTATTTTTATATTGCGTCAGTCAATTGCGTGATGATATAACCTTTGGTAGAAAAATAATGGTTGGTTTACAAACTATTTTCTTAAAGAAATAAACCAAACAATAATATTGGTACAAAAATCACATTACACGTTAGCAAAATCATAATAACAGAAGAGAAACATGCAGGCCTGAAAAGGTTTAAAGTAATAAAGAACTGTACATTTATGTTTCTCTTTTACTTTCCTTATGTATTACTTGTGATGCTGTTCCTGTTCTTTAAGGACAGCTTACTATGAAAAATAACAGCTCATCAAGGTAAAGAAGTGCGTGTTTCATTTTCATGAGGGTGGATTTCATTTCTTTTATTTTTTTTCAATGAGAATTGCAAATTCAAGGACAGTATGTTAGGGTTATGTTTTGGCTACAGCACTAAGTAAGATGGACACAAATCACCCGCCATTCCAGTTAGTGTTATAAATGTTGTAAATAACATGTAAAGGTCCTGTAGTTCAAATTTAACACAACTTTTGAGCCCACATGGTGCCATATAATGATGCTATTATTATTATTATTATTATTATTTATTATTATTATTATTATTATTATTATTATTATTATTATTCTTTAATAGCTGAATTATTTCTGTAACCCCAATATATCCTAGGAGGTAATAGAGAACACAGCCTGATGTGCACAGATGTTTTCTCTCTTGAACACTGTTGTATTTTGACTAATTCTATTCTTTCACAGTTGTGTGCTTTGATGCAAAAATCAACTTTGATGACAATGCAGAGTTCAGACAAAAAGAAATCTTTGCGATGGACAATACGTCTGAGGGGGATCCAATTGAAACAGAAGCAGCCAAATATGACCTCAAGTACATTGGATTGGATGGGAATATCGCTTGCTTTGGTAACTAGAGTTAAACTCATTGTTCATATGTGTAATGTCATTCATGTAAGAATGTATGCAAATGTGCAGTATAATCACATATATCAAGGAGAAATATGATAAACATTGTTGGCCTAAATCAATTCTTGGAAAAAATGTTTTGCTTTAGAGGCCAGTTACAGTATATTTTTTACGCAATCGTTCTGATTTCTCCCACTGAATAAATTACAAAAAGAGAAACATGTTCAAACTTAATTTAAGATTTTAGTATAATACAGTCGTTTCCCCTAATTATATATATATATATATATATATATATATATATATATATATATATATATATATATATATATATATATATATATATATATATATGCACATGTACTACTTACATGTGATTTTGTCTTATGGATTTACATTTAATGAATATAATTTAGTTAGCCACTTCAGTGGGTAGCATATACAAATTGATTTTGATTATTTTGAACACCAACATACATTTTCAGCAACACACTATTTTTTATTAAACTTCAGAAGACTATGTACACTGCTTGCATAATGCAGTTTCAGCACCAGTAAAGTTAATGAAGTAAGACGTTGGTAATTAGACATGGGTTGTAGGCCTAGCAGGGAGTGAATGGGTCACTTATTTCTCTTGGCTCCCCTGGGTCAAGAGGAACATTCTTGTGAAGGTCATTGTAATGACCGCAGATACTAAATATGCGCGTGATCATGAAATAGATTTCCTTGTCCAATCAGGGCTTCACTCAGGTATTTGTTAATGAGAGTGAATTCATATCTCATTTTTATTAATTAGATCACTGCATAATGTCTTATTGTACATGTATCATCATCATCATCATCATCATCTTCTTCTTCTTCTTCTTCTGTGACTTTGTGACTGGTTATATTCTTGGTATATCTGGTTTCAAAGATGGTAACTAGCTTAATGACACTCATTTCTAAATGTTTTTTTTTTTCCAGCACTTTTTAAATAATATTGCTTGTTCTTGAAGAAAATGTTCTAATGTGTTTCCTTTTTATTTTTAGTAAATGGGGCAGGACTGGCAATGGCAACCTGTGATATTATTGATCTCCATGGTGGAAAGCCAGCCAACTTCCTGGATCTGGGTGGAGGTGTGCAAGAGAGCCAGGTCTATCAGGCTTTTAAACTTCTTTCTGCTGACCCCAAGGTATTTGTAGTCATAAGACATGTACAAGCAAACTCAAGCAAAATTACAGCTAAGGCCAAAGTGTTTGCATCACCTTGTAGAATTAATTTTGCTTCATATAGTTGAGTGAAACTGGCTGAATAATGTTATATTAAATTACATACCACTTTGTAATTTTCCATATACTTCACTATTGTGGCTTCCGGTAGACTTAATTGTCCTAAAATTCTAGGTGATACAAAACCTTTGTCCATAGCTGTACTGTACTGTGTATACCAAAGATACTCAATTTAAAGATCTGGCAAAACAAAAATAACCTCCATTGCAAGTTCTCTTTAATACTTTATTAATCTGACATTGTATGACATAACACAGATGTATGCGTTTGTGCAAGTATAGTAAGGGGCGGTGTTAAGCTCCAAAATGAATTGTGAGGATGATACTGTAGTTGCCACTTGGGAAATTCTGAGACCACCACACAGTATGCAGAAAACAGCATGTCCTGAAATCAAAGCAAAAGGGAGGGAATCCATGTCAGTTTCTACTAAATCAATTTCTCAAAGTTTAAGGTTTCAGTATAATTATATTTTGTGAGCAATAAGACATTGCACTTGATTCTGTGGATCATACACATTTTGTGCTGTCTATATAATCTCAGTGAATGGGGGACTTCTGCCTTACAAATCTCACTGCAGAGGTTTGTTATTGTTTGTATCACTGGTGAGAACTTTAGTGATGTCTGTGATTATAGGCTGAGTGACTATCAATGCCAGTAATGCCAATTAACAATTTGTGTGCTCATTTATTGAATATTTCATTCTTGAATGTTAAATGGTTACGATATCATTGGCGATGTTCATATTGTGATGCATCACCCACAAAAATAAATAAATAATAATAATAATTATATATATATATATATATGCAAGACAATAGTATCCCAGCACACTGCAAGTAAATACAATCTGCATATTTTTTTCTGTGAGAAAGTACTAGGCAAATACCAGAAGACGCAATGATGAATTTCTCTTTTCTGGTTCTGTTGTTTTTTTAGATATTGATTAATTGTAATGGTCTGGGCGCTGTATTTATTCTATTGGACTTACATAAATCCATGCACTTTGTGCTGTACAAATCAAAGGACTGACCTATTTATTTTGTGTGTTTTATATATTACATATTTCCTTTGAAAATATTTTTTATATATATGTTTATTTATTTATTTTTTTTTACTGGTCATTTGAACTTATAGTGTAAAATTAT
The DNA here is from genome assembly GCF_017654505.1 of Polyodon spathula. Classification (NCBI taxonomy): domain Eukaryota; kingdom Metazoa; phylum Chordata; class Actinopteri; order Acipenseriformes; family Polyodontidae; genus Polyodon; species Polyodon spathula. The sequence goes on along the minus strand of NC_054556.1, from coordinate 7,024,958 downwards.
TGACTCTAGGGAAAACTATTGTTACGGACAGGGGGCTAGACAGTAGCCTTCCTGAGGGGCATTTAGTTTTCCACTATGAGCTGAGTACATAAGTAAGTACATAACATAAATAAATAACAGAAAGTGTTTTTGAAGTTCATACCGTATAGTTATCAAAGTTTTTCTCCATTTGGTTTGCTGACTGCTGCATAATCCAGTTTATATCCAGCTTGTCATATTTCTTTGAATTTCAGGAAGTCAGAAAACAGTGACAGTGACGTTTGAATCACTATTTTAGTGTTTGGCGCATCTTTCTTTTGTAGTATGTTTTGTAATTAATTTTTTGTTAGGTCACAGAATTGATGTTCTTGTTGTGAGGATGAAGGGAAGAAAGGCTTTCCTTTGAAAAGGGGAGGGACTAACAGTGATTCGAACCAATCACATGACAGACGGAGTCTGTTGCCTGGTGGTATGAGGATGTCAGGGCAATAGTTCAGTCTAATGTTGATCCTGTGATGCGGTTTCAACCAATCACAGGCCAGAATTTTCAACTACTGATTCATATATATATATATATATATATATATATATATATATATTATGCTCAATTGAAATTTTAGTCACATAGACAACATCATCACATGTAACATGCTTCGAAAACTGATGAAACAATGCATGCAGCTCATATTCGTGTACAAAGCAATCTCTCTGGGCTACTCATAGATTATTATTATATGACTAATGATTAACATTTGATCCCTATCCTTAGAGTGTAGCTTTTGAGCTGCTATTCAAAAACGACCTTGTCCACTATTGGGAAGACTAAATAATTGGGTTTAAGGGTTTTTGCAATTAAACTTAAAATTAAATTTATTTATTTATTTATTTATTTTTTAGGGGTAACCTGAGAGACTACATTCCACCATTTGTCTGCACTTATACCTCTAAATAATATTAAAGAAATGGCAAAATGAAATGTCATAGAAGACTTTAGTGTAGCTCTTATTTATTAAAAATCAATGTGTAATATGGTTTTACTTTTCTACAGTGTTTGAGAATGACTTATAATGTCAGCTCAGTTTAATAAGTCAAGAACTGGGTTTATTATATAATCCCACATCATATATTAGAATGCTAATTTTACAGCGCTTCAGTAAACTTATGCCTGTACTAGTGCTTTACAAAAATTGGATAGCTTTGTGTATATAATAATTGATTTCAGATCAGGGTTGTTTACAAAACACTGTACAATGCAGTGCTTACAAAGGTACCAGGAAATGTTCCTGTCAGGACAACTGAGAAAGTCAACACATCCGGTCACTTTTCTTTAAAGTAACAAAAACGCTTATTTACTGCCAAACACGAACTACTTCAGATGTCTGAGTTGTTAACAATAATATAATAGCCAATCAGAGTCTAATGTCCTGAGAGGAGAATTTTATGTTACCTTTGCAAGGACAGCCTGTACAGTATTATCTCATACTGCTGATTTTGTGTTTTATCACGATGATGTGTTGTTGTTGGTGTATATATATTGGTGGACAGGATATAATGTAGGATATGTAGCACGAGTGATGTAAATCTATAGATTTGTATTTAGGCACAGGGATTGCATAATCACTTCACGTGCAGATTAAAGTATGTAGTAGTATGATAAATTAGCAATTGAATCCTGGCACAGCTGTATATATAGATGCATGAATCAGTCACTCGGGCTGGAGAGAGAGAGACGTGTTTGTGTTGTTCAGTGTTTTGTTTAAATGTTTTATTTGTTCATTTAATATACCGGCACAAGCAATCTGTAACACACGTGCGGTTGCATCTTTTTTTCTGTGCAGCAAAATGTCTGCAGGTCTCTAAAGTCAGAGCGCTGCAGGATTAATACAAAGCAGACTCATAACATTGATGAAAGCATTAGCTGAAACATTTGTCTACATGACTTTATAGTTTTGGCAAATCATTTGTCAGTCAAAATGAAAATGCAGTCTGAAATTTAATGACATACAGTATTGGATAACAAAATAAATACAAAAATAAAACACCTAGGGGACTAAAGTCTGTGACCCTTTTTTTTGAGATAAAAGACTAATGTACTCAAACCTTAAAAATGTATGGAATATAGATAGGGCTTCTGATTTTACAGAACTGAAAACAAAATTGCAAATTGTGGTGAAATGTAACACACAGGAACCCCAGAACAATATGTGGAAGGATTATGTGGAAGACAGCAAAGGAAATAAACTGTCGTGTTAAGACGTATTGTGACAGAAAAAAACGGTCAAGAATTTTGGAAAGTAACCGATAACAGTAATTTCATACAGTATATAAAAAGCGAAAGCAAAAAAACAACATTTACATAAAACTTGAAAATAGCTAAAAAATAAACCACTGAAAAATGAAATTAATAAGAAATGAAAAACAGAAGCCCTAAATACAGATTACACTAAAACTCAGCTCTTCCTTGTTAAATGATTTTAAGGGAAAAAATATTAGCACTTCTTCTTTACTATCCGACTCATCAATTGTGTCTAAGTGGCTGGACTGCTGCTGGATGTCTGACTCCTCTAAATCCATCAAAGACATTATTAGCACAGTGGTTATTAATGAGCTTCTTCCCCTATAAGCTCTACTTGAGAGACTAGGAGGAGCACATGCCAGAAACTAAGTGGCAGATACATGGATTGTTCAAAAAGTTCCAGAAAAACACTGTTACAATGACATGTGCTTCCCTTGGGCTTTCACACCTTTCCCAGTGTTGATAGAAAATGTCCTGGTTCCTCTTTCTTTCAGTCTACGTGCTGTGCATTACTGTGAAGTTTTCTGTGGCGATTAATGTCATGGCCACTTGGGGCACACTGTGTCTAAAATGGCTTGATGCTGGAAAAGTGGTCCTTCCAACTTGTTAGACAGAAACGAGGCATATTTCTTGTGTCTGGGCTCAATGCATCCTTACTGACAGTACATCTTCAAACAGACTGTAGAGATTGCCTACAGAGAATAGAAGAACACTTATTTCCTGGTCTTAACTAAAAAGTATTCCAAAGGTCACCATCAGGATCTGTTTGAAAAATCCTTGGGAGCATTCGAGAAAATGTGTTGAAGCCAAAAGAGACATGGCCCAAGGCTTTTTGTGGAAACATTTGTTTTGATGATGTGTTTTGTTTTGCTTATTAACCGCATGTTGTATCATTTGATTGGGCGTTGTGGATGGTAGCAAGAAAGGCTTCTTCCAAACATGTCTACATTTATATCAAATATATTTTTCCACAAATATAGTATCATAGTATAGTATCATAGTACTCCTACTGACTTAGGTTTGTTCTTACTGTACATGTATACTTTTCATTGATCAGCGTTTTGTTTCACAAGTGCTTATGGTACTTCACAGACTGCATCTATAAATCCTTAAGTGTATATGAGATTCCTCATATTTTTGGGGATAAACTGTCATGGTTCCAGCTTCAGTTCTCGGCTTACTAATGTGAACATATCTAAAACTAAACTGTGGTAGGCAAAAATATGTGTAACGGGCAGTGTTGTGTGATGTCCCCTGTCCCCTGTGAGATGAGGTGGTAAAGATGCTCGCTTGCAGTGTGCAGGGTCGCTGGTTTGCCGATTGATGCCGTCATCTTGTGACAGCCAAGAAAGGTACATATTGTAGGACATTGTTGTACATCACATTGTGTTATCTTATGGTTCAGTGTTGATTACAGTTATAAAATAATTAAAAAAAAAAATAAATAAAATGTGTACAACAGGCACTAGTGGGTTAATAATGTCCTTCCTGGGAAATGTAAATAACAATGCTTAAAAATGTGTTAATAATAAAGTAAACTTTGAATTTATAGCAGATATTGGAAAACCATATGTCTCAAAGAAGCTCTTATGTGTAATACTGTCACAGTAAGTGCTTCAGTGTATATGACTTACAGGTCAAGGAACTGTTGTTACAGGTATAGTAGTGGTTTGTGAATTATGTATAAAACCGGTAATCACATGCAGCGTAGGGATGTGGACTCTTGAACCACAGCTTCTCTTGGTTTTTGTCCAGCATTTTGACTGACAAGTAGATAATGTAGCACTAATGGGAGAAATCAGTGTCAGCTGGCAGAAATCTATCTTGAAAATTCACAGTATGGAAGCGCCTGAGGTTCTGCCTCATTCCTGTGCTATTTTATGTGACACTTCTGACTGTTGAAAGGGTTTGAGTTTGTTGAAAACATACTCGTTCAGAGGCTGTGGTCCCAATTTTGGTGATGCATGGTAAAATGCAAACGCAAGGGCAAAGTGCTTTATGTTTGCATGCGATTGCTCCATTCCGTTCATGTTGTGATTTTAATGGGAGTTTAAGCAAGGCACAAGTAGAATTCCATTAGTGCTGACCAGTGAAGAAAAGTGAGAGTCAGAAGCTGCTAACTAATCAGGATCATTCATTCATTTTTTCAACTACATACTCTCAGCCTTTGCCATATTGATGATTATATGGTAACTACGATTTGGAACGTAGCTTCATTATCTCTAGTGCTGCTTCCAAATACTGTGTCTGCATTTTTGACACACAAAGAAAAGGCACACCTACAAATATTAAATGATCTGGAGTGAATTACTTAACATATGGGCTGTATATTACATTTTTCAGCAGTACACTTTGTGAAGCTGGTGGCAGGGGTGCAGTAACAAAGAAAGTAGAGGAGATAAAAATCAATGATGGTACATTATCAACAGTTAACTAACCGCACATATTCATTGATGTTTATTAGCACTAGCACAAGTCAGGTGGGACAGTTAAATCACTTAAATTCTATTAATAATACATTTGTCATTGTTTAGCATTAGGGTACAGCGTGTGTACATATACAAACGGTAGCCTCTTGTTTTCTTCCTGGTCAGATTGTGAAATACAGATGTTAGCGTGTAACCATATAAATAAAGTGCACTTAAACATGTAAACAGTACATACAATAAATTGTGAATCGCAATCACAACAGCTGTGAAAATTAGGTAAAAACTGAGTTTCAACAATTCTTCATATCCTACCGTTGAAAGAAAAAAAAAGTTGTGTGATGCATTGAGCTGTTTTTCACAACCCTTGGGTATTTCAATGTACAGTAATAAAAATAAAATAAAATAAAAACCCTGAAGTAATTTGCTTGCTAGCCTGTGCTGTGTTCCTGAGGTGTATGCACTGTGAGTGTCAGTAGGTAATATTAGCATATGCACCCTTGATAAATGTGAGTTCCATGAAAAGTGTCTACATTAATAAACTACAAATACTAAAACGAGTTGTTGACTTAAGCTAACAAAAAAGCCATACAGCAGACCCATGTCTATATTGGGCTATATAGAATCGGTCTACTGTGCACTCATAGCATAGCATGCTGGAATGTAAGTCATGTCACGTGTTTTTTTAAGATAATATTTTTGTTTCTTGTCTCAAGGTTTAAAACATACATCAATTCTGATAAAAAGAGACTGATAATAAGGTTGAGGTGCATTGGAAGATTCACATTGTGGTTTCTCCTGTCATTCTTGTAATTGCGATGCGAAGCCCCCATACCTTTCACAAGCACTAATGTTCAGTACCAAATTATTTATACAGTGAGTAGGAGAAATCCAGGATAAAGATTCCCTTTGCTACTATAAAGGAAACACATCCTTATCTGACTCATGTCTGTTTTTGACAAAGAGCCATTTTATTTAAATCATATCTAAGCTGAAAATAGTATTATTATAGAAACAAGTTTATCTTTGTATATTTTTTCACCATGAAGCATTTTGGTGAGCCAGCAGCTGTCAACGGTAAACAAATGGCAATACATTTTATTTTTACTGGGTCCTTTTTCATTTCTTGGCAAATATCCTGTACTTAGTCTTTAATCATGTTCGGCTTTATTATAATGAATTAGATTAGGCGAGGGCCGTTAACAATCCAATTTAGTTACGTAATTTAAATGAACTGATTTTTTTTTAAATTATGATTATACTTGATTGGTTCATTTTTATTTCCTTACAGGAACAATGGTATGTTGCTAAGTACATGACGAGGACCAAAAAAGCATTTCCGAAACTAATTATTTTTGCAACGCAATATTGCATTTGCTTCCATCTTTACAGAAGAACAGTAAATCTTTTCAATTTTAAATGATAGCTTAATATGTCTAATATGTGCACTGGATTAGAAAATTAGGACCGTGCTTGAACAACATGACTGCAAAATTAACTTTATGTTCCACGAATATTAAAACTTTGATTTTATTTGTTACAACGTACAAGATAAACTAATGCTGTCAAAACTGCCCATTCCAAAGACCATTTTAGACAGGGACTTAATATTTGCTTGGTTTTTATAAAATCTGCACTAAACACACAAAGCTGCTGTAAATGTTAAATAAGAATTAATCACTCAAATGTGTTGATGATGATGACATTAACCTCTGGCCTAACATGACTGCCTTTTTGATGGCTTTTTAGACCTCTGCTATATAGAGATAGTACAGTTCCATAAAGGCATTGTGTATAGTGTGTATTGTGTATATACATTATCAGTTTCCACTGCCTTTCCAAAATGTAATACATATGCCAGAAAGTTTCTAGCAGGGACTCTAGTCAAGGGTTGTTTTGTTTTTTCTTTTTAAATATAAAAGTATCATTAATCACATATTGGTGTTATTAAATAGATGCCCTGTATGTTTTAATTACAGATGTCTAAAATAAAACAAGGTACACACAGACTTAATTAACTAAAGTTCAGAATATCACTTTTTTTTCTTTAATAAATTAACACTGGAGGGTGTAATAAAGATCAGCTGTTCAATTGCTGTTTTACGAATATAATCTTTTCAGCACTAAGTAATTATTTAAAAGCAATTAGCTAAGTTTTCCCCTAAAACAAAAGTTGTATGCTTGTATATGATTGCATACCTAAGACTAGTTTTCTTTGTGTGGTTCTCATGTGCAGACTGTGAGAGCAGTCGGCTGTTTTGATTACTGTATTCTGTCCATGACTTCTACCTGCAATATTTAATGTGCTTAAAGACAATACAAATATTCAAATACGTTCTACTGAATCTGTTTCTGTAGAATCACAACCAACCGTCTGGGACTAGCAGGGTTACGTACAGTTGAAAAGCTTAACACTGCTTTGTCAGTGGTTCTAAAAAAAAAAAAAAAGTATTAGATTAATAAAGTGGTCTGTCTGGCTCCAGGAATACAAAGGGTTATTACTGACTCTAGAAAAAGACAAGCAATCCAACTGTATGTAATCTATACAAAATAACAAGAAGTCTAAATCATTAACTGAAATCAGTTTAAATATCTCTTACGTATCGTCATTTAGGAGATTTCAGGTTCCTTATCATTTTAATCCCTCTTAATTTTCCATTCTTTTGATTCGTTCAATAGCATCCGTTAATAATGGTTTTACATAGAGAATTAACCAGCCTTGAGTGTGGTCTCTCCAATGCTGGTTCAAATTTAACCAAGGATGTATTTTTATGATGTACAGTTTAAATATTTAACTCATAATGCTTGCAGTGTTCATACAAAATCCATGACTGAACAGGAGTCAAGCTGAACTGAATTGATTGATGTTGAGCAAAGTGTATTGATTTCAACAGTTTCAATTGGGCACACATATAATTAGTTTGTAGTGCAACAAATTAAAGACACATTTCTGTAATCCTGCTTTATGATATTGTGCGAAGCATGTATTATATAAGATTTAGGTTGCTGACCAACTCATTTCAAAGGATAATTGTGACACACACACTATAATATGCCCATTATGTATATTATCTATGGATAAGATTATAGTTTAAGACAATCTGGTACATTTCCCACACACTGGGAATCACCATCAAATAAATGAAGGAAAGTTTCAGTGCTATGTTGTTTTCTGCTTATACACTGCCTCTGGAATGTCATTTATGCTTTATATTTCCTAGTAGTGAAAAGAGGCACCCGGGGGACCAAACTCATTTTCCTCTGACTTCTTTGACAACTACCAAGAGTTCTGGCACCACGTTGCTGGAAAGTAACTCGCACTACCAGAGGAGCTATTTGTCTCATTGGTTGCACTGGTGTGACATGCCTTTGTAATATTACTTTGATACAAGTAGGTTTACAGCTACATTTTATGGCCTGTGATAAATCTGAGTGTTTTTTTTTTTGTATATATTCATGGCTGTCCACCCAGGTTGTGCAAGTCTAACAGATTTCCTGGAAGGGAAAGAAAGCAAACTCAGAACTTTCTTTTACCTTGTGTAGTAACAGCGATTGATATTAATTTCAAAACTGCACATTTAAGATGTACTCTATATGTTCCATTTAACTGCAAGACAGGTGCCACTTTAAGATTATCATTGGGCCTTCATCTGGATTATAAAGCTATAAAGCCAGAGATGCCAAGGTTAGTTAGAGGATCTAAAAGAGTGAGACTTTTTCCAGAGGGTGTAATTCAATCCACAGTCCACAGTGAGATGTCTAACCAGGTGAACAGTTTTAAACTGAGCTGTTTAGTACCATTCAACCAAACACAGATCTTGTATCAGTATTCAGTAGTACTACAACCACCAACAAATATGTCTATCAGTGGATCTTGCAGTGCCCCTCCCTTACCTTTGAAGGTTTTTTTTTTTTTTTTTTTTTTTTTTTTTTTACTGCAGTGGTTTTGGTAAGCTGGATTGGCCTTACAAAAGGTAAACCATGCTGATCTACACAAAGGGTTACATTCTCAAAGCATATTAGCCCAAATCCCCATTAACTAGCCCAGCGTGTTGAACAGCGGGTAACTTTATCGTCCCGTCTTGTTCCCTTGGTGGCTGCATGTTCACAGCTCCCGGGAACACTACATTTACGAAATGAATACATAGATCACCAAAATTGGATTTTGTATAGAACACGAATATGCAGGTAACGTTTTTTGTTATCCTCTATCACTCTGTTGTAGTCATATTCTACAAAAAGATATGCACTGTATGACACATTTCACTTGTAGCTAGAAACAAAACATATGATGATGTGTTGGGGGGGGGGGGGGGGGGGGGGGATGCGTGGGATAACCAAGGCTGAGAAAATGCAAATGAATGAGTCTCACACTAAGTGTGTGAGACTTGACATGACTGTTGACAATTTAATGTTTTTTTTTTTTTTTTTTTTTTTTTATGCAAATAGACCTGGAGACAAATTTGGTCAAATGTTGGAGGTCTCACATTGCTACAAAATAAAGGGGGATGCCTGATGATATAGTGTTAATTGCTAGCTGCAAGGAGTAGCTTACAATCGCAGGCCTTTGGATTTCCAATACAAGTCAAGATTTCAAGACAGAAATGTTACATTAGTATTGCTTGGAAGATGCAGCATAAAAAAGAAATGTATATTGGAAACAGATTATGCATGTGGGTAATACCTTTGACATCATTGTCATCATCATCATCTTATGATAACAACAAATATGAACAAACATGCATTTCTTATTTATCATATTTTGTGATTTGGAGTCAAAACAATTTTTCTGTGTGTTAAAGAATAGTGACTTACAGATTTGATGTGCAGAATGGTATTTATTGTACATATACTGGCATAAAATGTCTTTTTTTTTAAATTATTATTATATGGGGTATTGTTTTATCTGTCATCACAGGAGCTTCCAGGAGTGAAAATAAACAAATAATGCATTTACAAATCCATGACCAATCTGATATCTAATAGGTACGTGATGAATCTTTAAAGTCGGATATCCAGCAAATCATTCGATTGAAAGGGTAGGGACCACAAAGCATAACTCTTCATTGAAGACTATAAAAGAACAAATAACATTTTGCCTCAAAGTCACAGAAGACTGATCAGAATGGTTTAGTTCCTGCTGCTCTCTGGAGGTATCCCTCCTCAACTGGTGATTGAGAATGTGCTCTCTGGATTGTGAAGGATTTGGCTTTATAAATAAATAGTCACAAGAAGTAGGATTTTTATTTTGTATTTGTTTTATTTATGAAAGTCATTCTGGAACATGAATAGATTACATGTATATGAATATTGTAACAAACCGGGGTAAGTTTGCCATGTACAGGACCTTTACACACTGTCTTCTTATAAAAGGAACAGCACTCGGAATCACAGGTAGATTTTTAACAGTGTGGGGCCGGTATATTTTCTTATTTACACAAAAACAAAATAAAGAAAACAAAACCTAACTCCTCCAAGTCCTAACTAAACTTTTCAAGTTTATCCTATATCTGGGCAGCTAAGCTGTTTACTGGTATCAAAACCACATACCTTATCAGGTCTGACCACCCATGCTTCCTTCAGGCCTTAACTTAGACAGCCTCTCCATGTGCTGCCCTACTTATGTAGGCTTGCCTAAATTACTAGCATGTGTTGCTAATTAAATGAATATAACAATTAACCAATTAAACCTGTAGCTGTGCACAAAACCCACATTTCCACATGTATTTGACAAGGCACAAAATTAATCCCATCTGCTCACCACCACCAACACATAAACCCTAACACTCTACCCTCCCACACTGCACATAACATGCTCCAAAATTGAGTTATTTTCCTAAAGGGACAATGTATCCTAGAGATACATGTGGTACACCATAAAAGTGAACATCAATCTGCTTTATTCAAAAGCATAGGATTTTAAAATTCTGAGTTAGCTATAGATGTTGTATGTGAATGGAAATAATTTGCATACGTCAGTTTGCTTTGGACCTTGTTTCATTAAGGTAGAATCCAGTTCCACATATTAGCTTGAGTTGACTTATCATTTCCAAGCAGCACTTGCAGGGAATTTGTCATGTTTTTGTTTCCCTCAGTTGCTCAACAAAGTATTTGGTAAAAACAAAAAAGCTGTTCATATCTTCATTTTTTTTTTTAGTGACTCTACAAATGTGCTTTCGTGTCACCAGCACGACGTGTCTTTGTCAAATGAAAGAACCCTGCTTAGTGTCAGAAGTAATTTGTACTAATTTGTTCATGTTTCCCAAGTCTTCAATTCCAATAGGCTACCCAAGATTCCCTTCCATCACATTTTGCCCTCTGTGAACTCAGACTTTGTAGGAATTCCACTTGTTATCCTGATTGACATACATTACAACCCATTCCACTAGGATCTGGACTGAGACTGTACACTTCCTGGTTGCTGTCATACAGAAATGAGATTCAGACATTCTAAAAGTTGTTGGATTCAAATCCAGGTCAAAGAGGTGAAACATGTCATTATCAGAGCACAAACACCCTCTATCTCTAGGGCAGCAAACCAACGTGGAATACATACAAATTAAAATACTGGACGAAACTGCCATCAAATGACTTTTAAAGTGCACAAAGTGTTTGCAGTACATGCTGGTGGATGAAAACGATTAACAAGTATTAAACTTTGCTCTGCCGCATAACTGTTTTCTACTTTTCCTGTTGTGGTTGAGATAGCATTTTCATGTCCTGTCTGATCAAGTCAAATCTGACATCTGCAACTGAATTCTGAATTATGACTCTTCCATCCAAGATTCTGTCCAGAATCTTTACTCGGACATGCAGTGTAATCTACCAATGTTGAAATATTTGGGGATATACACACATGCAGTGTTAGAACGAAAGCATTTTATATCAGAAAGCTGTGAGTTATGTCACAGCAAGATTGTTTTATTTGTTTCCAAGTTTTTCTTTACGGTATTTCATCTATAGAGGTGGTACTGCCTCATTTTTTGTAATAATGGCGTTCAGCACAGGAAGACATTCTATAATGAACCCACTGATATTTCTTCGTGGTAAGCAGCAACGTGTGTGTTTTTATTTATTTTTGGTGAACTGAACAATGTACTTTCTGCCCACAAGCTTCTATAATTTGCATTCAGGTGGGAGCATTTCTCTCCAGTGATGTGCTTTGTATTCTGAACCACACTGGCTGCTGTTCATAGAGATTACTGTAACTATAATTGGCTTTTCTAATCATGATTTGCTATGAAACACTTGTAAGATGTATGTATACCTCTTTACCTTATACAGAAACAAAAAGCCACTAATTTGGAAGAAATAAAAACGTGAAATAAACAAATGTTTTTACCATGTTGTTCTTTGTTTTAGTTTAAATAATAATAAAATAAATGCCTTATGCACAGAATAAATCAAGTTAGGAAATGTGTATTCTTTTCTTGGACACTTGCTTGACAATTTCATTCTGATACTTCTGCCACAAATATATTCTGGGATGTTGGGACTGGAAATATGCTGTGTTCTACTCAGTAATTTGTGAAGTCTAGTACGTAGAACACCCTGCATGATTACTGCCTGCTACATGCTCTCTTTTGCAAATATATCAGATTTGCTGACTTGTAGCGGAGATGCAACTTAGTTATATTCTCCATAATATTGTTAGGATAAAAGAATCACTGATGTAACAATGGTCATTTAGAAAATTGTGAGTTACCTATCACAGGTGCCATCTGCACAGTGTACTATACAATAACAACTGTTAAAGTAATTAAATCAAGTTTTGAGTCAATTTATGTTTATGCCTGTTGTTGACATCATATACTGTGTCACTTCATGACATATAAACAGTTTTGTGTGAATCTGTAAACCTTATTGTTATACCTAAGAGATAGCAAGAGTTTTGAGCAAATTTAATAAGCCAACGCTTGTAAAACTGAAATGTTTACACATGTTTGTGGGTTTGTAAACCATACCCAGAGTTTGAGTGTCAGTTAATAGTGCCTTTACAATTTTTTTTTTTTTTTCAGTGCCCATCGCCACTGAGTACTGATACATACAGTTTAAGTATATCAGTGATTACACTGTCAGTCACAGCTCTGAAGGACCTGAAACATTCTGAGATTGATGTTTGACAGAATAATTAGAAAACTGTCACACTGTAATCACAGGGGTTTGTGTTCAAGAAGGGTTCTTACACCAAATGCGTCCTGTCAAAAGCTTGAGGGTTAAATGTTCACCTGGACAAATATTGAATGGCAGGAAAGAAAATGATTTGAAACTTGCTATAAAAGAGTAGGCCTGACTGCTTCCAGTCCAGTAAATTACTGACCCATTTACCCTTTACCGAGTCCTTGTGGGTCTCTTAATAAGTGACAAAATTAAGCGAATACCTTCATGGCACATACTGTAGGGTTTAATGATGTTTTACCAAAGTTACCAAATTGCATATGAGAAAGCGCTGGGAAAGGGGTTTGTAACTTTTCCTCCTAAAAATTCTATGCAGTTTTGTTATTTATTTTTCCTCTGTAACTATAAATAACAAAGAATGAAATGAACTAGTTTTTGTCAACTGTTCCTAGGTCTGTCTTCTGTTGTCTGCTACAGTAAGTCAAGTCTTGTATTACATAGTGTGGCAGCACTGTGTTGAGAATCAAATGATTTTAGCGCTATATGTAACTGTAATTGACAATTGTTCCACAGCACTACAGAGCTCGTCATTCTTTCTACCCTGGGAAAAGAGAGCCATTTAATTGTGTTTTAGAAGACTTACATTTTCTAAAGGTGTAATTTATTTTGAATGGCAAGCTCCAAGTTGCAACACATTCACTGCAATAAAGCTGTCATGTAAACATGTTACATTTTGTGTTACCGCAATTATTCTGTTTGGTCTCAATCAAGAGGATATAAAAAGGGAGACACATCTACTCGTTTAAACAATGCATTGCTATGTGAAACTCTTTCATTATTGAATTCAAAGTGTTGAACATAAGGCAATTTTTTTGTTTTTGTTTTTGTTTTGTTTTTTCATTGGGGTCTGCTATTTCAAAAAAGTAGAACAATTGGTTTTTCAGTAGCTTTGAGATAAATTATGTTTAGATCAGATTGGTAGGTTTGAAACTGAAATCCAGGCCAGCACTTAATACACCTATCTGGTACTATAGTATCAGTATTGAGGTGCACATTAAACAACGTTTGAGTCCTAGGACCAGAACTAAGCAATGCTGTTAAAGATCACCTATTTCCTCTTGTAGACAAACTTAATTCTTAGGACTGCTGCGATTAGTGAGATGTTCCAGGAATATGATATTTTTGCAGAGTTTTATACTGGGGCATAGCTTTTTTTGTTGTCAGTTGCTGGTTTATCACAGCCCTGTACAGTATTTGTTGATGCTTGCAGATGGCTAGAGAGAGGTTTCTGCCCCAGCTATTTTAAAGGGCCTTAGTGAGCTGCGACAGTTGCATCCAGGTGTCTGTCTTCAAAAAAAAAAAAACATGTTTAATGAATCCAGGGAGATTAATTGTACCAGTCTTGTATTACATGAGTAAATACAGCTGAGTTAGCATGTACTTTGAGCTGGGACTGCTTGTCACTTGTTTATGTAAAACAGTAAAGTTTGATTTATGTTTTAAGTGAAACAGTCTATTTAAAAAGTTGCTCTTTATAGTAATTAGCACTCTGCATATCATCTTTTCGCTACTACTTACCTATTTTGTCTGTTCATGCAAAAGGAGAGAGGGGAGGAATATAAAATTTGATACTTAGGAAAAAAAAAAGAACAGATGCCCTTTAAATGGCTCATTGGCTTCCAAGATCAGGTGCAGTCTGAATTAAAATCATTTGGATAATTGACCTTCTGTGTGAATAAATTAGAATAAATTAAATTTGATTGGCCATGTAACATTATGAACAAAGTAAAATTGTAGTGTTTTATATTCAGCTGTAGTTTGTTGTGTTGAGTCTCAGAGGTGATTATGAATTCCATTCAGTGTTTTATAAATTCCTCAAATAATCTAATAAACTAATCTGTGATTTTTAGAGTGCAAGTTTCCTGAGGTGATTGAAAAGTGTTGAGTGCTTGAGAATGCCATTTGAGTAACAGTTTAGTGAATGGTCATATATTTTGTGAGAATGAATAATATAGATATCTCATTCTATTGGGGGGGGGGGGACAACTCACAATCTGTATCAAGGCAAATGTATCGTTGCCTTGTTTGACGTCTTTCAGTAATTACTCAGTAAATGTGTTACGCATTAAAAAATATATATATACACATCAACCATATAGTGACATGCCTGGGACTGGGTAATTGATCGTCTGGTTGAGTATAGTTGTTTTAATAGACTGATTGGAGATATGGGATTTTAATCCTATGGAAAGTCAATGGCAATGAGATTTTTCTTCTCATATAATGTTCAATAGTAGAACATGTTTACCAAAAGTGAAAGTTGCTCTTTTTACTGTCCTGAAAAAGAAAAGTTACAACTATGTCTGCTGTGGCCTTTCTTGATCTATTAAAAAAAAACTGTTTAGAAGGAAAGATAACCCTAAAGCAAAATGTTAAGTCCTAGGAGACATATGAGAGGTAGCGACTGAATTTACCTTTGAATGTTTTAATCTAATTAATAATCATGGAAACTGAACTGAATGGAAAATTAAAGACTGCAAGTACAGAAGGAAGAATGCAGTGTTGTGTCATGAATAATGTAACTTTAAATACCCCTGCCTTGATGAGGATGTTGAGGAATTTACAGGGCAGAGTTGTCAGTGAATTGCTCCTTAAAAGGCCTTGCTTGAATGGGATGAGGATAAGATGTATAAAAAACAAAACAGAAAGAACTGCAGCCAGGAGCCCCTTTCAATAATGACATCAGTGTACAATACTTGTCATTTTACTGTTTGAATAGGCTGCTATTTTAACATAGGTATTGTTCTTACAGTAAAGAAAAACATGCAGGACAATTTCAGTTGATGTTATTCCTTTTTTCTTTTTTTTTTTTTTTTTTTTTGGTGTGTAGGTGGAGTAGGCATGGAATTGACAAAGTGCTAGTTTGGTCTAAAGCAATATAAAACAATGACTTTGACTGTGCTTCATTAGAAATCTGTGAACCTGTTTTGTATTGCCGACATGATTTCTGGAAGTGAATAGTTCTCAAGCTGAAAAAAAAAGCAGAAGTCACTGTTCATAACCTTGTGGTAGCCTACAAGACATAGAGACCTTGATGCAGCATGAACCACTTGAGTTGGGTGTGTTTGTGATGCACTCTTGCACTCCATCGTCTTAAAATTTAAGATGTATTTATTTTTAGTTGATTTAATTCCTTTACTTCAGCTACAAATGAAATGCATTTACAAGTTGTAACCAGAATGGAACATTTGAAGGGAGGTTGAACTTTATGTATAGCATCAAATCAGACACTTGCATGGTACAGTGTTCAAGCAATTTCATGGCAGTCTTCAAAAGCCACTCCAAGTCTTCTGTACAGCAAGATGCCCATTATATACCAGGTTTTACTTTGAGCTAAATTAGACTGATCTGAGCTTATTATCAATGCATTGTGAAGAATTAAGCTCATGGTAAAAACCTGGATAAAACAGTTCTACAATGGGAGTTTTATTTCTACCCATTTGTACTTTTAAATGGAATTAGCAGTGAGTCTGCAATGAAAAGTGTTTACAAGCCACTTCATTGGGTGATGAGTATTCACATTTAGATGCACTGTTTTACAAAGGCGCTCACCCACTTTACCTATTTTGTGATTGACTGCAGATGATGAAAGCACACCTTGAGACAAGAGGTGGGCATTTAATGGACTAACACAGTTACAGGCCCTTTGAACCAGTACTGGAATCTTGGTGGTCGTCGTCTACTGCCTCCTGATGCCAGGTTTCGTTGCTATATGTATGTGTTGCAAATGTTTTTGGTTCACATGTCTGGAAAATAAATATTACTTCTAGTACAAGCTTAGGGGTCCAAAGTTATTTCTTAGTCACTGGTTTTGTGAGTCAAATAGATGAGCCATCATAGGTTCTGGCATTTTTTAATGATGCATCTGCATTTAACATATTTTCTTGCCATTGTTATCAACAGGAAGGCAGCCTGCAGTTTGTGTGTGTGTGTTTATTGGCAGAAATGTAAGACCACGCTGTGTTGAGGCTTCTCTGTTGCAGCTGATTTGTGACATAATGCTTCATCTTTCTTACTTTCAGCAAGGAGGAGCTGTCATGCTTCAACAGGCTGGATAATTATTTCTCTCTTATCCCCTCTTCCAGGCCAAATCAAAAGTTTCAACAAAAAGCTGGGGCCTTTCCTCACTTTGAAAGCATGTGTGCTGTTAGAATTTGAAATATATCTCAAAGAAACATGAGAGATGTGATAAGATTCTATGGGGGGTGGGGGTGGGGGAGCTACCAACAGTTTTTATTGAGTATCAATATCGGTTTTCACATTCCTGAAAAAAAATAAAAAATCATTTTAGTTACTACTTGAGTATTATTAATCTATATGCATGTTGTAATTTTGTTTAAACTTTTTATTAAACAGAATGCAATTATAAAGATATACAGTTAAATATATTAAAGATGCATATTAGCAAGTGATTAAAATTGAAAATATGGTTCAGCTATATACAGCTATGAACATAATTTAGATATTGTGTAATCAGTCATCATGTAATCAACAAAACTACAAAATAAGCTTGCAAAAGTCTACTGGAAGCCATAATACTAGTACAGTATTTCATGTTAGATTTCAAAATGTCATTTTTTTCATTTTTTATCAGTTTTTTTGTGTACTATATGGCGAACTACCAAGCAGTACCCAATGCAATATGTTAATGTGACATTCGTCATCAGGTTTCCTTTGACACTCTGAAGCAAAGTTAGTTAATTCTATAGGGTGATGCAACACTTTTGGCCTTAGCTATACATTTGTGATGCAGACCACATATACATAAAGACATGGGGCATCTCATAACCTGTGTTTGAGGCATGAATATTAGACTGGAATGGTAATGTTATTACCAGAAATAAAATCCAATTTTAAAAATTAAAATTGAGTGTGATAAACATGCATCTGCTTTTTCTAAGAGCTGATCTTAACCCTTGACCTGTATCGCTTTCTTCTAATCATTTCTAGTAAATACAGGATTAGCATTCTAGAAAGTGAATACTTTAACTGAAGCCTGCAGTTAATAGATAAACTTGAACAATGTTTTTAATAGGCCATGGAGCATGTGCATTGAATGCCTTAGCAAATTGTATTAGTTCTTACAAAGGATACATGCATTTTGAGAGACAGATTACAAACATCTGTCAAGGGTATGGTATTGTTAAGAGTGAATGGCAGCATTAAATGTGTACTTAGACGATAATTCAGATAGTCATTCATAGGCATCACTGTAAAATAAAAGACAAGTTTTTATTTCCTATTGTTTTGACAAGATAGGGAGATGATTAATTACATGGCTGTGTTTCTCCACGGCAAGTTCTCAGTAAACATGTTTAGTGCTGAGAATGGTTGCTTGGAAATTATTGACTATTAAAACCTTCTCTGTTATTTTTTGAACAAAGAAAATGTATTGCATTACATTACTCCCATTGTTATGCAGATTATCCTTTCATCTATAGCGTGTCGTAGATTATAATAGTTTAATTGTATGAATGCTGCAATCTGAGCTTGCCTTTGATGTTTGCATTTTTAAACACAGCTTTCACATCTCTACAGGATTTTTTTTGATTGACTGTTTTGTTCCTACCCTAGAAGCACTTGAATTCATGACCTCCAACTTTAATGTGCAAGTGTCCTTTTCTAAACACACATTGCATCAGTATAAATCCTTTACTTTTTTTAAAGACTAAATATCTTCCCTTTCCAAACAGCACTCTTGTTAGATTTCAGGTAGTGTTCCTCCGCATTTCAGATACAGTTTAGATTTAAAGTGTTTCTACTGGAAATTAAACGCAGGTCTCCAGTAACAGTGAAACTGTCTGAATGTATGAATAAGTGCACTTTGTGGCTGCAGATGTGTAATTGCTGTGATGATATTCACTGTCCAAATGCTGATCACACTAGCGGCATTTTCATACAGGTTTTCAAACAGAGGCATCACATTCGTAAGGCCATGGTTAACCTTAACTGCATTCCAGATTTGCTTGTGCCGGTATTCAGTGCTGCCATTGTTCTCTGTCTGAACAGACTTACATTATTTCAAATATCAATACTTGAAACTGGTTAATGGCGTGGAAGACAATGGGAGCGACATGACTGAGTATTTAATTGTAAAAGTGATTTATAGAAGCGTTAAGCCAGTTCTTTCTGAAGGACAATATTTAAATATTGTATGCAGTAGTGCTTTTTTTTTTTTTTTCTTGATGGGAGGTTCAATCTGCTCAAATGTTAAAATAACCTTCAGCTGCTTTGTGTTTGTGTTATAATTCTGGTGCTTGACTTTAGGTTTTTTCTTTTTTTTTTTGGGCAGCAGGTTTGTATGACCCAGAAAAGTGACACTGTGGCACAAAATAGTAATCTAGCCAGGACTATACAAGAATTGTTGTTTTAGAAGCACTTGGGAATTCTTGTCAGTTTTCAAACAGTAAAAAGCGAAGGACTCCCAAGTGTGTTTACAGGGTGGCAGGTGAATGTATGTTGTTTTAGTGGTGCATCATTCCTCCTGAGGTCATCTGCAACAAATAGTGCTACTTATGGGAAAACTTGATTCACGGGTAGTCTTACAGGTGCTGGTTAGGGGAGGGGAGTTACCTTAAATGTAGTTATTTCACCATGTGAGCAAGTGTGAGAATACACAGTAGAGATGCATTTTTGATTGATGGTAAATCACTGTTATCTGCAGGGACATGCTTTGCACATGATGTAGTTGGCTTTCAGTTATTGAAACTTTTTTTGTCATTTGTTTTTACAGTAAATGTACCAATGAAATTACACATTCTAGATACAAAACAATTATTCTGTACTATATTTTGTATATGTGTAACTTATACACTTTTAGTATTTTACTTTAGGCCACTCTGTCAAGAGGTCTTGCTGTTTATACATAGGGTGATATACTTACAAGGTATATGTTATTCTGAAGTGTATGGTAAAGTACAAATGATTTCTCCATGCAGTGTTTTCTGTAATTACCATTGATCTTGCTTCGTTATAGTTTATACGGAGTGTTGTTAATGTTTACTTTATGGCATTTCAGTATTCTTTTCCTTCAAATCAATCCCATTCATTTTGTGCATAACTCTGTATCTTTGTAATTCCAATTGGAGTTTCTGTTAAGTTAATTGAAATGTTGGCTATCAATGTGTTTTCCCTAACATTTTGTATTCAGGAATATAAATCGCTTGTAATGTTACTGGGTATTTAAAGATGTTTAAAACCATTGTCATAGATGGCCTTTGTATTCCCTACCCTCTAGTTTTATGAATGTAAAACTGAAAACAACAAATATTTGCTCAAAACACCATCGCAATTTAAATGAACTATAATTACTTATATTTGCAGCTAGTTCCACAGACCACGGTTAGCATTAATCTCAAACTAGTTTTACCTTAGATAAGTTTGTCCAAGATTGGTGGTAATCATGGTATGTGAAACAGAAAACAGTAAAATCTGAAAATAGAAATTAATAAAATTTGTGATTGAAGAAGTAGACATTTAGGATTGACAGTATCCCTTAAATTTGGATCTTTGGTCACTGCTACAGCATATTGCTGTGTTCTGCCCTCTAGTGGACATGTATGGGAACTAAATAAAAACTACAGCAGGCATGAAAAAAGCTGCTTTTTCAAAACAATTACACAATAAAATTATTTGTTTCTAAGGGCAAATATCTGATAATCCTTTTTTTTTTTCCTTTGGAGTGAAATATGCCTGTTTTGATTTGGTTACCATTAGTATAAGACTTACAACCTAAGTATAATGTTTACATGTGTAAGAAAAAGCAAACCCGTGTTTTATTTGTCTTGTTATGAGGATATCAATAAATATTGTTGACCAAGGTTAAACCTGCACAGAATTATCAAAAAATCTGCACCTTCTACTTTATACAAGAACAGTCGCCTTTTCTTATCTTCGTACTTTAGTGGTAATGAAATACTGCAACTCCTAATTTGACTGCTGAAATTACTCAACAAAGCACAATACTTTAATTTGGACATGATTGAAATGGCATCAGTAGATTTCCTTTCCTATAAGAAGGAGGTCAAGCAATCTACTCTGGTACTTTGTGTTAAGAGTTTTGTCGGATCTTAATCACTGTAAGCCTGGGAAGAGTTATTTTCCGATGTTGCTTTTTAATTCGCTGCAGACAGGGTTTAGGCACATTTGCTGAGTAGCTCGTTTCTGGGAAATAAACGGATCAGGCCTCGGAGCAGTGAATTACATCAGGGTCAGCCACTGATATCAGTGATTGTAAGAACATGGTCCATTGCGGGACTCTGATTGCAGCCTGAAAGTGAATCCCTCAGATAGCTTTCTCCATTGGTCGTGAGATTAGGTAATGTTAATTTGGGCTAGCTTTGAAGTTTTTAGTTAGTCGGGTTAGTGAAAGCTTTGATTGTCAGACTCTTAAAACAAGTGATTCTTTTACTGTCTGTCATATGCTGAAGCATATGCTTTGAGCTGAAAATACGTTTGCAGTTTTAAGCCTTTCATGCATGGAATTGAATTCATTATGTACTGATATATAAAATTGGTTGTAATGTGTAACAGTGTATATTTCATGGTTTTTAGTCTTTAGTGGAATATGTACTGATGTCACTGAAATATGAAACCACTCACTAGCTCAAATGCTTATGCAAGTAGTTAAAATAATACAGTAAAAGGAAAGTGAAGTCACTGATACGTGAAGGGTTTACTGTGACATTGCCTCGTTAGTTCTGAAAAGTTAGAGATTTTTCATTTTAGTCAAAAACATCAATATGTATTCAATACAGTTTTACAGCATTGTTTGCTTTGTCTGCACATTTTTGCATTAAGATTGATAAAACGTAGTGGACCAAGAAACCTTATTGCGATGGTGTCTTTATAAAGATCTGAAGTAATCTTTACTATCATAAACGAGGATCTATCAAAGCTTGTGCTAATCTCAATCAATGACAACAGAAGGAATAGAACAGTTGACAGAAGCCAGCAGGTACAACGACTTTGAACCTTGTTGAATTCTATTACTGTACCTTTTTCAGAAAGGAATCAACAGAAAGACAATCAACACTTGGGTCTAAAGAACAAGAGAAGAGTTTGATAAATACAGATGAACTAAAAAGTATATATTAATATTCTGAAAGGTCAAGATGAACAACGGCATGCAAGTGTAGTTTAATTGTATAAAACTAACTTGTTAACATGTCACTGAGGTAAAGCAGCTGATATCATTCATCACAATGATGAAGATTCTTTCTTTAAACCTTTGTCATTTGTCTTGAGTTCTGACAGGTGAAATGGATTATTACATGACTGTTAAAAAGTAACCTACAAACTCTGTTCTTGAGCACCAATCCTGTACAAAGGGCAGACAATGTCAAAATGCATCCAGAATACTGTAGCAACACAATGTGTTTTTTTGTTTTTTTTTAGTTTTTTGCTTTTACAGGTTACGTTAAAGGGTACATAAGGACCTTTTTATTTTATTGTGTTACATATTCTCAGGTATTGCTACAACTGTTCACGTAAGGTGTGTGTAATGTTTTATTTATTTTTTACATTTTGACCACTTTTCTAAATGTTTAACTTGCATTCCTTGCCTCAAGATGGCTTCCCATGTACCCATATGGACCTCTCAGAACAACATTTCCCATCATCCTCCTGCTTGCTGGTAAATCCATCTCAGTTACATAATGTGATATAATGTAAACACGTGGGAACATGTAGCACAATAAAATGTACCCTTTAATATTCTCTCGAATCACGGTATTGATAAAGGATTGTTCAGCCATTTAAAAGTAGCATTGAGAGACCCTATTGTGTATTTATGTGGGAGCATACATTTTTGTTGACTAAATCTTGTGTATGGTAGTAAGTGGACAGTGTAATATATATGATAAATTCAATGATTCTTGTGCAGACAGATCAAAGTTTTGTAGTCCTTTCTCAAAGTAGTAGCATTTTTTCTTTATTTTCCACCCCAGGAGAGCTCAATAGTTCACTCTATATGGATTGTAGACAGCTTGACGTCCGGTTTATAGATTTTATAAATGGATAGTGAGCCCTGTGAAACTTCATTGGATACAGCATAAGAGCAATGATGGGACAGTAAATTATATCGAGATCAATATCTACGTTGTAATACGATGCAAGGTATTGTCCCCAAGCAGTTTTTGTCTCTTTTGGATTTTTAGATTGTTCAAGTATTTAAACTCAGGTGCGTATGTTCCCACACCGCAGCAACACCACACATCAGCTCAGGAGAATTGAAGGTCACTGGGTGTCCTCCAATTCCAGCTCCAAGTCATTCGGCATTTTACACCTGGGAGGGCAACAGCAGATGTTGGCGAGCTACCAGCCCCTGTGAGAAAAAGACCAGCCCTGTAGGTGTCCCCTCAAGTTCACCAGGTGCCTGGCCAGTAGGGGCCACTGTAGTGCGGTGAAGCGAAGCAGTCCTCATTTTTAATAAGCCCATTCTGTCACACACAGAACTTTACAGTTTAAAGATTACACACTCAAGTGACTTGGCTGCATTTAACCTTAAATACTTTTTTTCCACCTAGCAGTCAAGAATAGATTTGATTCAATATTACAGCATACGGTAGCTTTGAAAAGATAAACAGAAATGGTCTATTTCATAGACATGGATGTAGACTAAATTAAGATGTCTGTATGCTTGTCTTAAAAGCCACACTCTTATCCTTAAGAATGTAAACATAATTACTTGTAAATGTTTGGTATATGCCTTGTGTAGTATGTCTGCCAGATTAGCAGAGATTATAAAAACATAGTTAATTAATCTTTGCTCTGTAGACAACTGCACTCAATAGTTACAGTATGTGACGGACAGACCTGTGATGTGAACAGCAACCAAGAATAATCTGTGTCCAAAAAATGCCAAAGGACGTGGTGGCTCAGCTATTTTTATATCTTCATATCAAATTGATAATACTAAATTAAGTATACTGTACTTGCATGGGAATGTAACGCAGGGATCAAAACTATAGACACTGCCAACATACTGTGTATTTTAAATAGCCAGCAGAGGTATAGTAGCATGTCAGGATTTTGTAACCCAGCCATTAACTTGATTGGATTTGTAACCCAGCCATACCTTGTGAGATGTAGCTGTAATGCCAATACATGAGCATTATTTGAAATGGTATGCATTCATACGTTTTACTTAAAATCCCTTCCAAACGCCAGGAAAATTGGGATACGCATCTCCATTCCCTGTTGCATTCTGATAATACTGAGTGAATGGATGTAAGGGAATGCACCAATATTACGAAAATATTTAGGTTTTAAACCCTTAACAGAATAGTGTTTTTGTACAGTAGATGGTCCAATTGCTTTTGATATATGTATTGCAGCATAGCTTGTGCCATGTCATGACTACAGATGAGTTTTTCTTTTCTTTTTGCCTGGAGTCCAGAATCCTCTTCTCCCTGTCAGTTTTCAAGCTCTTCACTTGTATGCCAAATGCTAAGTTAGTAGGTGATAGAAACGGCAGCCTGCTACACTTCGGTATGGTCAGAATTCATATAAGACAAGAATGAGACAAAGTTTGTCACTGCTGTGTTTCAACTTTCAATGTGGGCATGACTGTAAAGATAACAGAAGTTTTTCAATCCTTAACCTGCATACCTACTATACCTATTTACCCCACCCGAACCCTGACAGCTGGCCACTTCTACCAGAACACCTCACACCCCTCAAAAGGATGCCTGCTAGCTTTGACCCATAGAATGTGCAATACATATTAACCCCTGTTGATAGGACCCAGAACCCCCCATCATGTGTTGATGACCCCACAGCCTCCTGAAATTGAACACACTACATTATATACAGATGAATGGTGGCATGCATTTATTATTGTGGTTTTGAAGAGACCACGGTGCATTATAGAAACAGCCGATTCCTAATGCAGGGGATATTATGAAGGTATAGGGAGTAGACAGTTATAGAAGTTAAAAGGTGCTTAACCACAGATAAGCCTCAGTTCTAACACTTCCAATAATTAGTCTGACGGTACTCAATTATCCATCTGTTCAATGTTACATGCAAGAGTGAAGACATCATCTGAGGAGAGTACAGCTGCAGTCATCAGTATATTTGGATTGCTCTAAGGAATCATCTTTTTTTTATTTATTTTTTTGTTTTTCCACATGCAAATTAATAAACCGAGTAATTGTACAATATACAGTCTTTGTATTATTGTACTTAAAGTCTTTGATAAAACAATTAGCTGCATTTGGAAAGGTAAGTTTTCATTTTATAACTTTTGTTTGGTTTTACCATTTAATGGTGCAAGGTTCCTCCGGGCATGTGTTGCCGTCACGGTTTTATATGGGTTAGGGAACGATTATATGAGCAGAGTACAAGTTTTCAGTTTATCTAGTCTTCATGGAGGATTTTGACTTTATTTGTACCTCTCTTCAACACTCCCCTGATACAAAATCTGCATGTGTGCTGAATGCTTACCCTACATGGGTCTGCTTTTCATATGCTGCCAAAAGTTCTGCTCTCATTCTATCAAGGACAGTGGGCAAAGTTTCCTGTCTTCATCCGCTGACATACTTACGAAGTTTCGAAGAACTAAGAATATAAAAATCTGATTGCACATTGCAGTGTTATTGGTGCAGAATGCCTCTCTTGACACCTGCAGGAGAGAGAACATTAAAACCTCTAAAACTAAATATGAAGTGGATGGTCACACTGTGTGTTACATTAGCAGTATGATCCTGATACCAGTTTGCCCAAAAATCTCAGGTGTTATTAATGTGTCTAAATTCATTGAACTTTCCCAAGCATTCATTCCCTTGGACTTCTTGCATAGCTAAAGCTGTACAGGTGCTTTATGTAATAAAGCTTATCTAAAAAATGTATACTTTCCTATTAGAAACATTTTGAAAATGGAACTGCAGAGTTTTTCTAAATCAAGAAATATGGCATACAGTAATATCTGTGTCTGACCCTGCAGGAACTGTTAAAAGTAATAACCCTAAATGCTCTGGGAAAATGACACAGAAGCACTGATCACATAAATCTGGAAAACCAAAGCAGAATCTATTTTACTAATATTTAATTCATCACGATGACTTTATTTCAAGGCTATTCTGTTGGCGTATCTTGTGGAATTAATCACCCGGCTTTGTCTTTTCTTAGGTTGAGGCAATCCTTGTGAACATTTTCGGAGGAATAGTAAACTGTGCGATCATTGCAAATGGTATCACCAAGGCATGCAGGGAACTTGGGCTGAAGGTGCCATTAGTGGTCAGACTTGAAGGTAAGTACAAGAATCTGCTCTTTCACTCACCAGCATTTGATGAAATGTGATTTCTGGCTACTGGCCCTGTAGATTATGCTGAATTATTTGTAGGATTTGGATGAGACTGTATCATGTGGAAACTGCTGAAAACATCTACCCTAGTTTTCTATTAGTTATGCAGTGCTTAAAATATTTATATTTGTTTACCTATATAATTGAATTTGTTGCACAAATTGCAGTCCGGATCTAGAGATGCAGTCCAGTTATCATAGGTGTTACATATGTATCAGTGCTGTCTGAACAGGGTTCTGCATACCTTCATGATTGCTAAAGCATAGAACCCTATATCATTTCAAATGAGAGGGCATACAGAAATAAATTGCCTGCAAATGGGTCTCGGCCATGAGTCAGATCTTTTAAAAACCAAAGCTTGGCAGAGATATAGAGGAGTACAGACACATTCTCAGTACTACTGTGCTTCTGTTTCCTACTGTCAGGAACAATTGCTCCTTCCAGTACTGTATTAATCACCAGAGAATCTCTCTTCCGGATGAACAATGTTTCCTTGATAGTAAAAAACTAATTACTTTCGAAGACCTGGCATTGTAAATGCCCGTTTAATTTCTGGACACATTATTTCTCAGCAATTGGCACAGACTACTTTCTATTTTTTAAAACAGTCAGATGTTTTTGTATAGGTTTTTTTTTATTTATTTTTTTTTAGCAAACTTTTGATTCCCAAGATAAGTGCCCTGTGTATACTCTACAAATGAGGGTACTGAGATACTAGACTTGTATACTGGAGCCAGATTACTAACAATTTAAAATGACAATCCTGTTCTGTCTATCAGGAAGTCCAAAGGTGGGAGGAATCTGAAGAAGGAAGTGGATGTTGATAAATGTCTTTGTTTTAAATAGGTTGTGTGGTTTTCAAGTAGTTGTTAAGACAGGCTTGTTTTCCAAAAGAATAAGAAAAAACAAAACACAGCATTTGCAGAGTGCAAGCCGTTACCAATCTTAAAGTATTACATTTAAAGGTTAAGATGTGAGGCTAATCAATAAAATATTTTCTTTCCTCACTTGCAACTGAATCACAACAGCAATATTGGCTATCAGGTTATTCATCTGGAAGTGTTTAATGTCTTTACTACATATTGATTGGTACATGAACCTGTCTGCAAAATGGCAGCTCGTAAGTGCTGAGGATTTTATCAAGGTGGAAGGCTTTACTGGCAGGATAGCCATACACATCCTGTACAGTGAATAAAACCTGAAATGTAATGCCAAAATCAGAGGTTACTGATGCTGTAAATACTTCTCAGGTTTCACAAGTGCAATCAATGCCTTATGGGATTGCAGCAAATGAGAAGAGTTCAGTCTGTTACAAACTTCATCAGTCCTCAGCTGCAGCATTTAGAACAGGTCTTGTCCCAGTCATTGTGTGAGCTGTTTGTGAATCAGAAATCACTCTGAATCAATCAGATCTGCCTGGCCCTAAGAAGGATTTCCAGACAAGTCTCTGTGTTTAGTTGAGGTAGTAATTACAAGCTGTTCTGCAAGAGGATAAAGCAGGGATTACCCTGCTGTGTGAAAATTGTCTGTTATTAATTGCAAACAGTCACTTGGTTCATTTGTACTCACTAGTAATAATCAGATTACTGTGGCAAAATTATTTTGGAGTGCTTTGAATCATTTTAGCCTTACAGCATGTCAGTCAACTCGTGTTATATGGTAATTTCATACAAACTAATTTGGAGCAGCCCTTTTTCCGAGCATCCAAAGCATTAACACCCAATCCTAAACTCCTGAGTTAAAACTCTTAGTAACAAAAGCAGTTATACTGGGCATATTTGTGCCCTAAAGATAAGGTGCCCCCTTACGATTTTAAGAATAATTACAATATACTTTTGAGGCATATCAGTGAAATAAAAACTAATTGTAACACTACAATCAAGCTACTAAATGAAAAGTCTGAAAACAATTGTGCAAGCAACAAGTTCAGTAAATAGCTTGAGAATTTTGTCTGTTAGGTTCTAGCAGAACATAAAAAATCTGCTAGTGGGACTGTATTGACCTGGAAGGGTTTTTTGCTAACAGAATGACATACTGAATGACAGTACTGGAAAACGCCAGTTCTGTATTGTGTTGTATTTTGATGGCATTGCAAGCAGTGAAAAACAGCCAACCTAGTTTGCAACACTAAAACCTATTGTAATATATATTATATTACACTTACAATATGAAGAACAAATACACTTAAGATAGCAGAAGTACTGTGTCTAGTACATGTTTGTATGTTTTACTTTATCAAATGCGGTATCAGCAATGATACAGTACTGAAACTTTTAACTTTATTCCATTTCTTAATAATTGAAAAAATATCAGTAGGCAATTTACACGGTTTGGTACTGTAGTTATTGACTGTACCAAAAAACAGATGAAGTGTAAAATGTGTGTGATGGTTGTATTCACAACTGTACTGTCATGGAAAAAGTTTGGGGAGGGGGGTGGCAGAGCAAACTTGTGTCCCTGCAGCTGAAGTTACTTTTCATGAATGTTGGCAAAAGAGATGGTCAACCAATGAGTGTGGAGACATGTCATCAGATGCCAAGTAACCATATTTTACTATAAAAATGAGTAAGATTGTGGGATACCTCATCTTTATGAAAAAGACTGATCCAGCAGTTCAAATAATGCACTACGCAAGTCAATGTATACGTCTAATTGTATAAGAAGCGTGCTTTTAAGATGTTGCAAATGATGTGTGCTGTGTCAAGAGGGATGAGTGATTGGGTATGGAAATGTGACTTTGTTTTATTTTAAAGGATGAGCTTTCCATCTGGTTTGTAATTATTAACTCATGTGCTGGAGTGCTGTCTTAAGTTTCTGTGATTTGTCTTTAGAGAAATTCTCCAGATATCAATATTTTTTAATGTCGCTCTTGAGGTCAATCCATGATGACTGTACGGTGTAGTTGAGTTATCTGTGGGCAAGAGCACATAGGGTGTTCATTCAGGCTAAAACTGCAAGGGCTGCATCAAGGAAAAGGGAAGGTGATGGCCTTCGAACTGCTGAAAGTTGAAAAACTTTTGCAGGTAGGGAGATTCCCTTTGTCAGAGATACATTTCAGTTTTTATGAAAAAAAAGTCCTGTTTATCCAAAAGATGAATCTAAAATCGTATTCCACTATAGAATTCTGGTTTTGATTTGTAAAGACAAAAACAAGTAAGTGATAGCACAAGTTCACTTAAATTCTGACCAGTTATTGATAAAGTGCTCCAGAGATACACATATTGCTTATACAGTATTTACATAGTTTGAATAAAAAGGAATATGTTGAAATGGAAGGTTTTTCATACTGAGTTTTTTTTTTACTTCTATTTACTATTATTTTATATATGTGTGTGTGTGTGTGTGTGTGTGTTGGAAATGATGTAACATGTATATAACATGTAATATTGTTTAAAAGGCATCCCGTCCAGGGTGTGGTCCCGCCTTGCGCCCTGTGTCTGCCAAGTTAGGCTCCAGCTCACCACGACCCTGTAAAAGGATAAAGCGGTTGTTGATAATGGATGGAGGCATTGCCTAGGCCTGTTTGGCTACTGGTTATTCAATTTAAGTTTTGGCAATTAACAAAATGTTGGTCAAAACCTATTTAAAGGCTTCATAAACATTTGTTAATTTGTAATATTTTGGTCTTTTTTTAAGTAACATTAAAGCTAAACTATCTGTTTATAAAGAAGGCAAATACGCAGCTTGTATATAAGGTAGGCGTCTCTGAATCCCGACCCTAATCCTTAAGAACAGTATTCCGTATATTCTGTAGGTATTTGCCACCACCCAGTGGTAGGAGTTAATGGTCTATTGCTGCAGACTTTGCATGTTCTCTTGGAAAAAGAACTCCAGTGCTTGAAATAAATTCTAATATATTACCTTAAGCCTTGTTGTTTCAAATGTGCAAAATTGCTATGCCGAGGCTGCATTTAACATGTAAATTGCGATCTTTGTCCTGAAAATTCAGCCTGCTTCAAAAATCTGCTTTTTAATGTTGTCATTTTGTGGAAGGCTTTGCTTATTAAAATTGTGTAAAATGACATTTGTGGCGAATGTCAATCTTTTTTTCTTTCTTTTACTGTATATATAGCACAAAGGTTTAATTTCAATCATTTAGTGTGTGCCAAATGATATTAATTCAAAGCCTTTGCTTACAGAACGTGCCAGTTGCAGATATATTGCTTGTTAACAAAGAATGGCAGCACAGTTTTGATTTATGTAAAATAAAAAAGTTGTCTTCTTTGGAGGAATACATCATGCATTTAGCATTTTAACTTGTGTCATTCAAGTGTGGACACCCCCCAATTTGCAAAAACAATAAGTTGCAGTACCATTACTAACACTGTACACAGTGGGCAACTTACAAACCTGACAACTGGCGAACCAGCCACGTAATTAACATCTTGAAGTGATGAATCATGGCAGAAAAGTTTTTTTTATTTTTTTTTTATTTTGAGATCTCAGGTGAGTATCTATAAATGGTCATGGTAGGTGGTAAAAAGAAGTACTGGCAATTGTTTCTGTTATGTGTCAGAATTGTGTTTTAAAATGCCCTCTTAGTTTCCACTTGCATAACAAAATATGACATATTAGCAGTCCTTCAGTGCTGGCATTAATCTGATGCCATTTAATACTGTTATTGATTAACGAACCAGGGATCTTGAGAGTTTAAATATTATACACATGGTTAATTACACTCTGATGGCAGCTGGACAGAAATATAGCAAAAAGATGAGAGCTTTCACCTGTCTTGAGAATATTCAGTCTCATGAGCCGGCAGTAAAGAAAAGAGAAAAAAAAATAATAGTAATAATTCCAGAATTGTTCGTGTGCATAGATAATGAAATAAAAACCCTGGTGGTTATTCATTGTTTCATCAGTAGAGAGATTAATCATTTAAAACCCAGTAGATTATGCAGTGTTTGCAACTATGTACAACAATGTATCAGTTAAAGATTACAGTAGAAGAATGAATGCATTGTTGTTGCAGCATTAACCTTCATTAATGATTATAATTGTATGTAATAATAATAAAGAAAACTCTTGTTTCATGTACAGTCGAAAAACACATATGTGGTTTTATTTGCTGAACGCTCTTGTTGGCAGTAATGAGTGGTATATAAGAAAATGTATGACTGTGTTCAGAAAATAATTAAATAAAATAGTATGTTTGTGCTGCGACTGGCCTCTTTAAGGTAAGTAGAAGGTCATTTTTGTCCAACAAATAAAAAGGACGCTGACTTTCTTGTTTTTCCTCTTAATGTTCTAGTCACTCTCAAATGGATTTTAATAAGAAACCATTTGAGCAACCTGAGTCACTCTCAAATGGATTTTAATAAGAAACCATTTGAGCAACCTGTTAATTCCTTGTGTACCTTTAGGGTTTAATCTGTCTAAACTGTCTGATTTTAATAGAAAGAAAACCATTTAATTTTATATATATATATATATATATATATATATATATATATATATATATATATATATATATATATATATATATATATATACTGGCATTAATAATTTAGATGTTTTGTTGAAGGGTTGGGTCAAACCTGAAACAGGAATTAAAACGCTATTTATATACCTATATATTCTTCTGTAGTTCCATGTTAACTTTGTATGTTATATGTTATAGGTTACAAATATAAAATTACATTTTGGTGAACCTGTCTCATTACAGTGCTATCAGACTGACAGGCTGGGAATGTGATTGACAATTGGCCGTCTCTTTCAATTAATCTATCCTCATTTTATTGTGTGTTTCTCCTTTATGAGAACCACTCACCAGTGTGATGGTGTGAAACTCTTTACTCCTTACCATGTCTCTTATGATTTAGAGTCATCCTTCTGATTCACAAAGTCCTTTTTGACCAAATTTAGGAAGCCTGCTGCTAAATAGAACATGTTATGCTAAACAGGTCATTGTTGTGAGACAGAAATACAAACAATTTCAGCTTCAAACCCACATAAGGGAATACATACATACAGCTATAGTATATCATGCACAGTACATCGCCTTAGAGTCATTTATGTTTTGCCAAACTGGAGTAAAAAGATAAATCTTGAGATTTGTGTTCCGTTCATTGTTAATATTTCCTTTGTTAGAGTATCAGTATTATTATTTTTTTCTCTCTAGGAACGAACGTCCAGGAAGCCAAGCGCATTTTGAATGAGAGTGGACTGCCGATCACTGCTGCTAGTGACCTAGACGATGCTGCACAGAAGGCAGTGGCCAGTCTTACCAGGAAGTAGCTGTGCAGAAGAACTTTGCCTGTGATAGCTTCTGTACCTCAAATGGAAATTCCCACTAGCATCATAGTTCTAATCATATAATCCCTTCCCTGTTTTTTTGTCTACAAATATTTCTTAATAGAAGAAGTGTGCTCATTTAATGCTTAATGCATCCTTCATTTTGTTTTGTTTTTACCAAAAGGGCAAACATTAAAGGAATTCCCAGCAGCTAAACCACCACTTCCTTCCCGAAGGTACTGTAATATTTTCACCAACCAGACCAGGATTTCACAAGCCGCACTGTAATACTAGTCAAATATTTGTTCTTACTGTATCGGTCAAATGACATATGACTTTGTTAGGCATGTGAGGCGAAGTCAATTCAGCACAGTGAAAGCTTGATAATACATACACATTTTTATTGTTTTGTTTTTCCTCATTTTTAACTATTGTTTTAATATAAATGTTTCTTGTTTGTCGGTGTGACTAATCTGCCTAATATTTTCATTGATGGTCTTATAGATGATTGCATTGGAAGAACAGTTATATCAAAACCTAAGTCATTTTTTGTCAAGTTGAATCAAAATCCTTTCATGCTATAATATTCCCATTATTTTCAAATGGTCAACGATAATAGAAGTAACAAGATACTCTTGCCTTAAAATGGATAAATTGTAATCCTTTATCCAACTTTTTTTAAAAAGATACCTCTTTTTTTGTATTGTATATGAATACAAAAAATCTTCTCTGATTATGAATAAAAAGCTAATATTATAAACGGTTGACAGTCTGTAGTTTAACCTTTTTATTTTTAAAGAAAACACTTTATAGAACTAAAAAGAAAGTGCCATTTAGATTCCTATTCAGATGTTATCCTTGTATAAGTATGTGTGATGTGGAGCCAATTTAAATCTATGGTCTCATCTTTATTCTTATTGGAGTATGTCATTTGTAAATGTATGTATTTACACAATGTGTTTTTGAGGGGTTTATTTTCCATGATAACAGTTTAATCCATGTTGTCAGCTTTGTCTGTGTTAATCATGAATGTGTATTTAGAGTCCATATCGCATAAGGAAAAAGCTCATCATCTGTTATATTTCAAAGAGAAAAATAAAGGACTGAATATTTCAGGAACTTGTTTTGAAAAATAAATGAGAACGAGTTCTGTTATTTGTAGCGTGAATGGTGTTTCACTGGTCTTTCCTGGCTGGTTTTCCATTTATCTCAGGCCTCGTGCTGTTCCTGGCAAGTCAATCAAAAGGTAAACCATTTTGATACGTCTGTCTGCTTGAACATTTTCTTCTGTACTGGCCATCTGTCAGAGCAGTTCAGAAAAAAAAAAATGGCAGTTTACACTTCAACACTTTATGTTTTTTTGTCATCTCTGTTGCTGTTCTTTAAGAGATGGTAAGTGCCCCTTGAAATGGGTAAAGTGCAACACCTTGATTCTAAATGATTTACTTGAAAAGGTTTTAATTGGGTGGCTCACCTGGTAAAAGCACTGCTGCTTGATGTGCAGGGTGAGTCATACAGTCAGGGGAGCACAAGTTCGCATCCTGGCTGTGCAAAGTTGCAGGTCTTTGCTGGGGACTCCAGAGGGAGCATCACATTGGCTCTGGCGCTATTGCAGGTTAGGTAGTGTTTCAAAACGTCAGGGACAGTTTCTACTCATCGTGCAACAGTGGACCCAACCGGCCAGCCTAGTGAGTTCAGCCGGACACCTGAAGGGCTGGCCTTTGCCCTCCAGAAGCCGGTAGCTCGCCGACAGCCACTTTAGAGTTTCTGGGTGTAAAAGAGGAAACTGGCTTCAGTTCTTCTGAGCTGATTCCTGCGGTGCGGGGAAAAAAAAAGCTATTGGACTTTCTAAATTGGGAAGAAAGTTGGATGTAAAATAAATGGTGACTGAAGAAAAAAGGTTTTAATCCTTTTAGTATTGAACTTTAGCCTTGTCTATGCCTAAAATAGTTTTGCTTGTGATGGGTGGAATAAAGACTGACCAGGCATGTGAGTAACAGTAAAAAATAGACATGTTTCTTGACATCTGTTAATAGAAAACTATGATCACTGCTTGGTGCATGGGTGGGTTACTAGAAGAGATCACACAGAGCCAGAGGGAGTCATTAGTTTGGTGATTTAGAAAAGCATGGCATGAAATGGTGTGGCAGGATGGGTGATGTGTGTGACATCAGGTTCCAGGGAAGCAGTACACAAACAGCAGGATGCGGCGCAAAAACTGCAGTGTTTTATTAAACAACAAAATAAAGAGTGTTCAAAACACAAAATAAAAGGGCACAATGGCCAATTATAATGAAAACAGTAATAATACAAACAGTATAACGCACATCATCAATCAATCAATCAATCTTTATATTATATCGTGCCTTTCATAGTGGACCACCTTCACAAAGCGCTTTACAAGATGCAGTAAAAACAAGAAAATCCATTATACTTCAGATATAGAAAAATGAATGATACTTAATATACAGTAAAAACAAAACAATGCATAATACATTAAATACAGTTGAAAATACATAATACATGAAATAGTATATTAAATACAGTGGAAAGTGCATAATACATGAAATAGCAGCAGCTAATAGCAGATATAAATTGCGGGGCACCCTGTCACAGATGGGTACAGTGGAGAACTGCAATCCTTCAAAAACACATTAACCAACCTGACTTGCGAGTTTGCATGCAAAAATAGACTTGTCAGAAAGCTAACATTTTGATAAATTATGTGTTACAGTATCTGAGAGGGGAGGGCTCAGAAGGATCAATTGCATGGAGCTCTGTATGATTCCCTAGGGAATATAAGAAAGGAAAAGCAGACAATTGTATCTTTGTGGTTCAAGCATTTGGTGGTCTTCGTTTTGAAATAAATAATTAGTTATCATACACAGAAATAACAAAAGGCAAATAAAGTGCACAGTCTGCCACACACACACAGCCACAGCCATCATCAGATATTTATACTAGAACATCAGATAAATATTTATATCTGTCTCTGGCAGCATAACAACCATTTAAATAAGACAAATGACCAGATAATTGGATATTTCACGGTCTGTGAGCAGCAGTATATTCTATATGCAATGATGAAATTGACCATTTGAACCTGAATTTTAAGAAGGTAACTATTATTGTATTTGTTACCAAGAATGGGATATGCTTTAAATTACAGCAATGCAAATTGTAGAAAATTATTTATGAGATGCTATTTCTTTTAAATGCACAACTTATTTTATTGACAACTGATCTCTGTGAATAGTTGTGCTGAACTCAGTGGGCTGTGTACAACAGAGCTTTGATGTACATATTCTTGTAATATCTTTTTCAGCATAATCGCGATTGATTTGATGTTTGGGTTAACATATCCCTGGTTATAAACCAGTTTTGACCAGTTCTTTTCTTTTCATATTGGTTATGCAGCAGGTCTTCCTGTCGAAATGTCTTTTGGATTCACAACATCGGTGGCTTCAATGCATTCTGTTCAATCAGAAATATTTCATTGGTTCCCGACTCCTCACCCAAAGTTCAGCATTTTGATTGGTTCGTCTGTCCTACCTGCTCACTCCGGTACAAGTTCAGAGGGGAGGTGAACAGGTTTATGAATACTCATGAATATGTAGCGGCAGGCAAATAATATTTTAAATATAAAACAGTCATGTGGCTTATTGGTATAAACATTACAGGTGGAAGTAAGCTGACATCAGTTTTACAGTTGCAATTGTTTGCATTGCAATGCCAAAATACATCCAATACCTTTCCATTGTAGCATCTGTCGATGTTTATTTGCAATAATAAACATTTTTAAGTAATGGTCCACATAATAAAGTGACCTAAATGAATGCAAAGGGAACTGTTCCTAAAGAGCTTGTATTATAATATTAATATACAATCTGTGTATTTTTCAGAGAGGCTGTTGTTACTACCATTACACATTTCAGCTGCTTACAATCAAAGCAACTATTGTGGGCAGCCTTGAGTTTTATTAACCAGTTTCTTCTTGTAACTACCAATTGGAACCATTATGCTCTGTGGCAAGAACGATCTATTCTATAGACCTTGAATGTCCATGTCCTTTACTGAATAGCACAAGTGTGTTTTATATATAAATCACCTAATCTGGTGTTTTTTGTGTACTGTAATATTGTTTATGATTGTCATACTGAAGTGGGTGACATAGAAACATTCGGCATAGGGTATAACCTTTTAGAAAGAAAATTCAGAGAATTTTTAAGCATTTGAAATAGTCAGTTTTGGGAATGTTTGAGTAGAGAAAACAAATAACTTTGTTTTTATACTTGTACCTGGAAAAGAAAGCTATTTTTGATTTTTTTACTGTGCCAGTTTTCACTGTTCTTACAATCTTGGATGTGGTTAAGCGCTTGAACATTTTCACTGAAGTAAAACTTCAATGTAATTTCAAGATCCGTAACCATTTAATAAGACCGCAGTGGGCTGGATTACTTGCAATTGAAAGACTTAAAGATCTATTTATATCACCTCCTGTGCATCCTTAACAAGAAATTGAACCAAGAAGTATTGGCTTCAAACTCGTTTAATAATTGAAAGGGTAGACACTTCGCTAAACATGCTTCCTTGGCTAATGTATTTGTTCACCCAACGCCACACTTACATTTTAGGTTTTTTATGCTGCTCCATGTTA
Source organism: Polyodon spathula (assembly GCF_017654505.1). Taxonomy (NCBI): domain Eukaryota; kingdom Metazoa; phylum Chordata; class Actinopteri; order Acipenseriformes; family Polyodontidae; genus Polyodon; species Polyodon spathula. The sequence continues at coordinate 6,987,882 of NC_054556.1, read as the reverse complement.
GTAATAAAAGAAACCTTTGTTAATCAATAGTAATCCCAACAAGTGTCTCAAAACGATGTTGCAGCACGTAACCTATCATATTACTTCTAGTTTTAAAATACAGACACATGTTTGGGAATACAACAGTCTGTACTTTTTGTCAAAACAGCATATGTGAAAAACGATTTCTTCTTCTTTAAATTTGGTCGGAATTGGTGTTTGAAGAAGAAACTTATTTTAGGAACACACGTTTTAGCCAATTACTCCTTTTATTCCTCGATCGTCTTTCAAGAGGCTATTGTAGAACATTTTATATGAAAAAATAAATCAGATAAGGAACTGAGACACTGTCAGATACACCTTGGTGACCTATCTTAGCACAGTTTGCAAACTCTTACAGAGAGACACCTCTGGCTCTCTGTATCTGAACAAATAAAATAAAATCAGAAGTTTAAATAGACAACACCAGGATCTAGGAACTAGGAACTCTACTGAACTGGTAGGAATCCAGCACACACTGACTACAGATGCCTATAAGACAATTGCTAACCAAGCAGTAGAGCAGTATGCTATAAGCATCTTTCAATTGAAAGACAATGCTATGTTCTCTCAGATATGATCTACAGTATATTAATGTTATTGATGTAGTTACAGCTCTCCCACTTGTAAAGATGAATTTGTTGTATTTTACAACATTTATCACTAATAATTCAGTGACTGGCCTGTGCCACAGTATTTGTCAAGTAATGTTTTACTGCCTCTTAAAGAAATTAATTATAAAAAGAGGAAGTATAAAGGATCAGAAGAAGTAGTTCATACTGGTGGTTGACACACTAATTAACAGTTGCTTGTGACCTTTCAGTCTTTCTAATTAAAATAAAAACAGGAGCAAACATGAATTTATTTAAAGTTGGCTGATAATTACATCTTGCCACCTCCTGAAGCATATAACTCAGCACGTGTATCACTGCCTGTCTAATACGTGAAAAATTCATTTAAAAGGCTACGGGGAATTCTGTACATTTGAACAAGTGAAAATGGAAACCCAAGGCAACTTACAATATTTGTTAATTATGGTGTGTCCCAATAGTGGCTTACTGTTTTGTATTCATAGTCTGACTTTTAACTTTAAAACAAATTGGACGGTGGATACAAAGCTCACCCCATCATCTGTTTTGATTCAGCATTTATTATGAATACATTAATACAAATTTGAAACCTCAGGAAGCTTGATGAATTTGTGGAGAAGAGAAAAAAAATACTTGAATAATATGAATATATAAAAGATGCAATGTAGAAATGCATTTCAGTGAGAAGGCTTTGACAGTGTATTTTACTTTGCCTTGCAGTTATTCTCAGATTGGCTATTTTTTTTTTTTTTTTTTGCAATTCAAAATGTTGTTATTCCTCACTTGTTATACAGTGTAGTGCACCTTTAAACAAGCAGTTCAGTGAGCCATCGAACTGTGTCTGAATTAATCTGAATTTTGCCTGCAATATAAAATGAAATGAATGCATGAAAAGAATCTGCCAAATCCCCTCGGGACAAGAAAAGTGGTGAAGTGGCTGTAATAATGTGTAAAAAGAAAATGTAGTCAAAACTGCTTGGTGCTATCTATCTAAAATTCAGTTTTCTTTAATGTATAGCAACAAAACAAACAAACATGCTGCTCTAATGGAATTGAACATTTGCTCACGAATGTCATGCCATGTGATAGAAAAAATGCATTTAATGATATATAAAAATATACTGCAGGTTTTAAAGTTTTTTTTTTTTTTTTTTTTAATATAAATCGATATGATTTATAGTGAACACCTACACACACTGTAGCTTACATTTTCCTTTGCAAAGTAAATAGAGCATTTTTTTTTTTTAGATTAATGATGCCCTCTGTGTTTTCTTACTTGGGTTAAAAATAAAGCTTTCATTCGTTTAAGTGAAAAAAATATGTATCTACTTAGTGTTTCTTTATTTCGTTCCTCGATAGATGCCTCGAAAGTACTGACCTTCGATAGAACACGCACACTGGCCTTTCCTTGAGGGTGCTGTAGCTTTGCTACAGTAGGCTGACAAAGTGCAAGCTACACTCCCGGCAGGATTAGTGGCTTGTTACAGTATGCTAATGATGTTCCATGTGCTAGATTTATAGAACACTACATTGGTGAAAGCATACAGACTTTAATTGAGTTGTTGATTTATACATATTTAATATACCATTTAGAGGGTGATATGAATTGTTACAAAGAAGGGTACTACATGATTGTTCAAGGGGAGGTGAGTGGGTGTTTAAGCCTAAATTAAATAGCTGAATTTGCTATGTTTAGGAACCATTCCTTACAATTTGACAGATCTATTAGCTGGTTGTGATGATAGTATCATTTTGGAATGAGTTGTAAAACACATAGTCAACGGTAAGTACAGGCTTCAGTTGTGTGTGTTTGTCTTGAATCACAACACATAACCTTTGATGTGGACTGAAGGTATTGTTACAGCTTATTCAAGAATTTACTGGAGGTCAAAGAAGGGAGAATAACAGGGAAACGTTGAGCTCATGATTGATCATAAAGAGGTTCATTGTCTGTCAGGCTGCATCATGAGAGAAGCCAAGTGGTCCAGTTATGCCTAAGCCTTTCACAGATCCTGTCTTGTATCATACATAGGAGATGAGGTGTAAATAGACAAGCACTGGCCTTAAAACTACTGCAGCCTTTCAAAAATGGAGGAGTATAATCTTTAAAGTTTCATATTTACTGCAGCAAGGAGAAAATTGTGCCTGTATATTACTACAGTATATTAATATACTGTAGTAATATGGTCAGTAGGAGGTTAAAGAGCCTTTTGAATTATGATTATAAAACCTTTCAACTGCAGTTGTGATACATTGATTTTTGTTTCTTCAAACCTTACCAAGCAAATTCAAACTAATAAAATGAAGTTTACCCTGGCAGACAGACGGACAGAAAAGTTTCCTTAAAAAGAAACAAAAAACACCTGTGCTCTTAAAAGTTGTAACGTGCAGTATAATTTAGGTTCATTTAGTCCAATAGGTTGATTAAACACATTTTAAGACTAGTCTTAACCCCAAGAAGAAGAACAATTAGATTGGATTCAGTATTGTCTTCTAGTGGAAATGTTTGTATTAATTTGTGCTTTCCATTTGAGGAGGAATCATCTCCTGAAATGTTTACAATATAAATGCACCTGCTGTACTGTTTCTTCATTCATATTGAAAATGACATTTGATCGCTAACCTGTCTACCTTTTCCTAGGTTAGCTAAAAAAGCAGTTTGTGTGGAAATGAAGGTGACCTTGCAGAGCTAGTGGCAATTGTGTGAATGAGTGCCCTTTTTTCTGTCTGTATTCTCACAAGCTACATTCTTCTGGCTTCACTTAGAAGCAGTAAACGTATGAAACCTGCACATGACAAATGCTATTGGCATCAAATACCTTTCATCGAGCCCCAAGCCTCTCAGCATCTTTGAGCTCCTTACCCATTAAAGTGACGTGTCACAGATGATTTTTTTCAATGTGATAAAGCCCAGTTATAATGAGACTATGAAATCCTGGCATTCAGCTCCCAACTAGTCACACAGCTGCTTAAATTTTAAGCATGAACTTGCATGATAATTACGGTAGGGTATAAAGAATAAATAAATACACTTGTTTACTCCAAATTTCTATATCTAATTAAGTTCATAAAAATATACACACAGTTTCATTTTTACAACAGGCTTTGTTGCTAGTTATTTTATATATATATATTAAGGTTCCTTTTTTTCTGTAACTGCATTTTCTTTTTAAATCTCAAGAGTTGTCATCCTACCCGCTCCATTAATGTACATGTATTACTGTGTTTATTTCACTCCTGAGGATGGTGGTAAAATATATCTTTCAAAGTCAATGGATTTTACTGACTGCACCATATTTTAAGCAATGGAAATAATGGCAATACCTACTGGATACTGTGAACAATGTAATTGCCATGTTCACGTTTTTTTTTATCTTATGTCTTAGTCTCCTAACCTCATATTCTAGACCTTTGATAAGCTATTGATTTTTTTAACTTATAGATTAATGCAGTGCAATACAGTATTACAAGGACACTCCCTTTGGGTGCACTGGTGCTAAACCCACCAAGACTATAGAGAAACCAAACTGTATATTACTGTATGAGAGTCCTTCTGGTTTATTCTCACCTAAAGGGCAAGTTCAGGTGTTATGCTGTAAATGTGATTCCTAACAGAAGGACCATCCTACTGCCATAATTTATTTCTATGTGCCTACAGTTGTAAATTTCTCTATTACACAGGTCTGGCAAGGGCAATCGGTGCCAAATCAGTGTGTCTAACCTATTGAAAGAGTAGATTTAAGAAAGAATACATTCCTGATGAAATACCTGTCACACTTGTGATTGTATTTCATAAAGCAAATTCACACAACGTGCGGTTTCTAAAGGAACAATTTTCTGCTCATGTTGACTAGGAGACATCCAGAGATTAATAAAAAGGCGCTGTCTGTCTCTGGCAGGAAATTCACCTTTTACTTGTTCATATATTCTTGCAGATCAGCTTCCAAACAGCTAAAATCAAAATCTCATCAAGTTTCCAAGATTAAAAACTAATTTCTCTGAAATATTTCCTTTATTGAAGCTATTTATTTGCATGAAAAAGCTTAGAGGCTCATCCTCTGCTTTATTTGTTGTGCATGCCGTGAATGTGAAGAGAGCATTTTGTTCTGCTCTCTAATTACATGCATTATAAAGAGAAATCCAATCATGGCATACATATCATTAGAAGCAGCCCTTACAGCCCTGTCTTTGTCAGCTAGACTGTCATGGAGGCTCACTGCAGAACTGACAGATTCATACATCAGTTTCATACAAGATTAAAAGTCTTTTGATGGGTGTTTCTTTGAGAGGCAAAGGTGAAGAAAATTGCAATCAGACACCAACTAACTACCCTTTCTGTGTTCAAATCTGAACACCAAATTGCATAGAAATGGGTTATTTCAATTTCAATAGTGTGTCAGGGCAGCAAGTTTGTCTTTTTTTTCTTTACAGGGGCTTTGAAACAGGGTTACTGTTGAAATGTGTACTAGTGGAACACAGTTGCTTACAAAGTAATACTAAAAAGAAACGTAACAATACATTTTGACTTATTATTTGACAAACAGTCTTTCTCAATATCTATCTCCATCACATAGATAACAATTTCTCAGTTATGTTGTGTAACCAGTAATATACAAAACAATACTCTGCAAATAAATTGTCACTGACTCTTGCATAGAAATACTGTATCCAATTAATATGCAATGGTTCTCTTGTAAGGTATCATGTTTGTCTATACATGTACTTTTCCATGCCACAGTACTGTGACTGTTGTTGAGTTACACTGTAGACACTGTAGACTGCTGAGAAAATAGATTATGACTTGATTATCTTTATATCCTTCAGCAATATGCCATTAACAAAAACAGGACTGCTAAAAATTCCAATCTGAAGTTGTCACAATTAATCAGTATTCCTGTATTTCTAAAAGATCAAAGATAAACCTTGGTAGCTGGATCATCCACCATGTTTTTAATCTGCCAAGGACTGAAAGCTAAGCAAATCATACACGTTTAATATAAATGGTTTAAAGTAAATATTAGCAATTGCTGCAGGCAAATGTATTTTACTTCGGTGACCTACTTAAATCATATATCTTAGGTCACAAAGGCTGATCTTACATTCTCAAGTTTAAAGGAAACACTTACTGGAGCAAATATGTACTTGAATTTTATAGCAGCAGGTATTTCACCTGGAGTAGCCTCCCTCATAAAACTGTACAAGCTAAATAAGCCAGGATAGAATATTCCCTATTAGCATTTAGGATGCAAACCTATCAATATACACCAATGCATATTCTAGGTGTGAATAATGATTTTGAGAGTGAATATTCACTAATGCCTACTACTGAACTGGACAACCAGTATTACTTTGATATTTGACAGCGGCTGTAACTGAAATGCAACATTATCACAGTAGACGGACCACGTGACATTCTGAATCCATGCACCGGTAAGAAAAACTATTACTGTAATAAGTAAACTGTAACTAATTTATGTTGGATTTTGAATTGATATTTAGAAGTAGGTTTCTGGCATTGTAATTCTTCTCAAATACCTGTATCATGTCTTTGAGACAACAGAATATAAGGTGCCACATCTATAGTCAAGCTAATGTACACATTTATAGAGAAGAAACCCTCCTGATTCTTCAGGCCTGTATGCCCTTTTGCCCCAGTGAAAAAAAATCCTTATTTACAAAACTGATAAACAACTAGATCCACCCCCCAAAGAAATAATGTATATTATGTTCTGGAGAAACAAATTTGAGACACTGTGTCACCCAGAGGTCTGAAATTATAATTTTTTAACCAATTTCTCACTCTAGACAAAAGCTACATATATTCATCTGAGAACTGTTTAAATGTCAATTAACACATAAACTGTCTTCATGTATCATTCCTTATACTGTAACTGCACTTCCACGGGCTATTGAACACTGATAGGTATGTTAATGGCATTGGTTCACACTTCTGAGAAAATACTCTTCAAATCATCAGTGAATAATACAGCTATTAAAGATTGTCACTTTGATTTCCAAAAGAAATGTATCGTATGCTTGACTGTAAATTAATTGTTTGAAAAGAGAGCAGAAGAGTCTAATTCTATCCAGATAAAATAAAAACATCATTAACATTTGGACCCTCAGGAAGACAAACTTAAACTCTTATTTTTATAAGTTTTGCAAAAAGTATTTTCTCTCTAACGTACATTCTTTATAGTTTAAACAGTTGAAACATGAAATGCATTTTTTGTTTATTTGTAGCGAAAACCCATTGATGTGGTTTAGTGTATATTAGGGTCGATATTTTCTGTGGAAATATGGTGGCTTTTTTAATTACTATCCTCTCTGGGTGTTGGAGCCATGCAGGAGCTGGGCAATAAAGCAGAACTTTTTATTGATTTACCTATCCCACAATGTTAGATTATGACAGCATGGTCATGAGAAAAAAAGCTCACAGAACCATGCTTGTAAAGCCAAACTGTGAAACCTGATGGCAATTAGCAAAATTCTGCTGTTAGAGTCTTGAAAGTAAAACTGTTTAGGTTAACACAAACTGAAATTCTGAAAATCACTAATAAATAAGAATTTGTTCAAACAAATCAGTTAAGCTGACCTTACAGTTCTCCGTTCACAAGGGGTACGTTGTGAACTTGGAAACTCTTACCTTCAGCCAAAGCAGCTATCAGCCGTTTACATGCAATGAAGCCAGTGCACTTATGAATTGTACATAGCACGGTGTAACCAAACGTCATGACTTTTCAAGCTTTGCTCAAACACAGAATCAATGAAATTAGAAATGCAAAAGGAAACTGAATGCATTTGGATGTGAATGCATGTAGCTGTCCCCATTCTCCAAGAAACTGGACATGCATGAATTCAATATGCATGCATTTATTTTTTTAAGGAAAGGTTTCAACCCTGTCTTCAAAAGTATTGCTGCTGCCAGGAGTTTCACGACAATTAAAAGCCCCTTTAAAATTTCTCTGATAAACATGAGAAGAATTAATTAACAGAAATACATTATTTATTTAACATGATTCAGGGGCATGATTTAACATGATTATGCTGTACATAAATGTGTATTAGAAAACATTTTTATCGACAGGTTTCACAAGATTGAATAGAATTGTCTATGTAGGTTTAGCCATGCCATATCTTGCTCAGAACTACAATAGAAGAAACTTCTAAACCTTAAATGAAGTTAAAAGTTATACAGCTTGTGAGGTACAAATCCCTTGCCACCTACACAGAGAGATCTGAAATTAGACAAACCTAATGAAGCTTGGTAATATAAAAAATCTAATGACTGTAAACTTAATATCGGAATCAAACTAGTTCACCTGTATTGCTTCCATGTTTCTCGATGGAGACATTAAAATGGCTAACAATTACAGTTAACTGGATTAAACTGAATTACATTGTCATTTGTCTGTTTTATACGATAATTCCCGCTTCTAAAAAGTCATTACATACTGTTTTAACAGGCTGGGGTGCATACTAATTTCACAAAATAATTTTCTCAAACCGGCTTCCTTTCTATCAAAACGAGGAAAGGGTGCTCAATACAGCCTTCCTAATAACAATAAACTGAATAATGCATCCCCTCTTGTGAAAATAATGACAACAATAAGAATATCAATCTGCCTTCGATATTTTTATGTTTAACCTCATTTCATAGCCCTTGACATGCCCTGTCAGACTGAACTGCAATCGGCTCTAACTTCGTAAGATCATTGCATAATTAGCCCAGTGAGTATCATTCTGCAGCTGCTAAACATTAATTGGATATTTGGAATAACTGCACTTCTGGAAGGCAGATGATATATCATAAAATATTTATAAAAACAATCGCAGTGTTCCTTAATTAGTGCTAGAATATAATGTGTTTTTAAACTTACTTTATGATTCATGTTTTTATTTTATTCTTAGATTGTACAGTATCAAGACTTTTGTTTTGTGTTCCACTTATAATAGCCAAAATGCAAGTCCTGGTACATTATACTGTACAGTATGAGGCACAGTGATAGGTGTGGCGCCCATGAGAAAATGGAAGTAAGAAACAGTTCATGTGAAATCAATAGGAATTCAAAAGAAAATCGTGTGTTAATATATCCTGTTCTACCTATAGTGACTGCAGTAAACTCCAGCTCTTCATTAATACCATTTTCTGACTGCAAGGAAGTCACATGTCTACTAATAATGATTTTTTATTATTATTATTATTATTATTATTATTATTATTATTATTATTATTATTAATAATAATAATAATAATAATAATAATAATAATAATAATAATAATAATAATAATAATAATAATAATAATAATAATAATAATAATAATAATAATAATAATAATAATAATAATAGATTTTTTTTTATTTGATTCTGTTTTTCTGATTAAATTGATAAATCACATATCCTATAAGGTCATTTTTTATATTAATCCTTGCTTTTCCTACTTTTAAACATTTTAAAAAATAGTGTGTCTGTGTGCAAGTCTGCCTAACCCTAACCCTAAACCTAACCCTAACCCTAACCCGACACAGCAAAGTTGACCATTTAGGAGACCCTAATTCTTACAGATTGAATAAAGTTTGTACTAAATACTAAGTGTATCACATTTTATAAATCTGTATACATTTGCCTATACTTTTGTTAGTTGAAAATAACTACACACTATAAGCATAGATAAAGTCAAGGCTATTCACAATTTTTGCCCTATTCAGGGTATCAATTATTTTTCAATTAATTAAGCTTATATATGCAACATTAAGCATCTAATTTCCTGCTAACTATCGCAATAGGTGCACACATCTGGAGCTAAATATGCTGTTATATTATTTCTACCTGAAGCAACTCTGTCAAAACCTAAAAATCAAATTATCTTCCAAATCCCTTGTTTGACAGTAATGACCGATGTTGGGAGGGATTATATTGCTAGTGGAGTTTCTAACTAAACGTATCAGCTCTCATGTATTTTGTCTTTTGTAAACTGGACTCGCTATGTCATGCAGCATTGAGATACAATACAAATATTTAATGCTCATCTTTGTATATTGTGCGATTTGGTAGGCTGGACTTCTTTGGCTTTACGAAGGTTGAAGCACTGGTATATTCTGGTATATAAGGCTATTCAATGTAAATTATATGAATATACTTATTTAAATGAATACCTTATAGCTTCCCATAGTAACCATAGCCTCAGATCTCATTTTTCTTTTGCATTTTAAAATACCAAATGTGTGTACTGAGGCTGGTAAAGGATCCTTTGCTTATTATGCCCATGGTCCTGGAATGAGTTCCAGTCCAAACTAAAACTGCAGACCCTGATATCTTTATTGCAATTTAAGAGTAAACTGCATGATTTCGTGACTGAGAGTTGTAATTGTTTTAAGTAGTTTAGTTACCTACTTTTGTGTATTTTGATTATTGTTTTAAATGTGATTTGCCTTTTAATTGTATATTATTACGTACTTGTTCTTATTGTCCGATTGACTTGTTGCTGCCTGCTTGGCTATGTCTCACTCGTAAAAGAGGTTTTAATATCAATTTGACTACAAGGATATATATATATATATATATATATATATATATATATATATATATATATATATATATATATATATATATGGTATTGACTGTTGATCTACTAAAATAAAATAAAATAAAATACAAAATTACAGGAAGATATTGCAATGTCGGCAACCAGTTTGGGGTCATACAAGTACTAATATATTTGTGCACATTTTTTGCAAAGGCTTTGTTGGGCACAAAAGTCGTCGTCTTATATATTATAGATTATAAAATGACCAAAACTGGTTTTCTGAATAAGGTGTCTAGAAGGGCTAGTATTCCAATGGTATCCTAATACTAAGTGGGTATTCGGTATCACGTTTTCGGAATACTGGTATCCAGAATACGGACGGATTCATTCGGAATACCCTGTTTACATGGCATGGAATAGCTATTCAAATTTCCCACTATTCCGAATACAACTGGAACAGGTGCCCGCATAGCAATATGGGTGCAGTAAATTGCACCTACCACACGAGCAGGTGCACAACCTCATAAAAACCCACACTATCCTCACTGTTTGCTCTGGTACTGGGGAATTGTATATGCTTCAGCACATCTCAGCAACGCGGTTATGAAGTGGTTGATGTGGCTGGACTCTGCTGTCTGGGTAGCCAGGATACACATACAGACAGACACTACCAATTGCTTTTTTTTCTGGCCAGTCCATTATGCAGGCATAAATGAGTCGAGACGATACCTGGACACGATTTGCTCATTGCTGAGCTCCTCATATGTGTGCCGAGGCCGGTACACCCTTTCAGCATATATTCGGGGTTGCTGTTGCTGGGTGTGCCTTGCATGATTCACATCCAAATGTCGACGGACACGTTGCATGCTACCCATGTTTCCCATTGTTGCCTGTTTGTAGTCAGTGCTGGAATGATAGTGTTAACGCAGTCCTTTTACAATCCTTATTCTGCGTGTCACAAACCTGGTTTTGTGCTTGGAGCAAAACTTCGAATATACCAGGATCATGCATATTGTCGGCCACTCCCCCCATATTGCGCGATGCATACATTTTATTTCTGCACAGCGCAGAATGGATTGTGACGCGCAAAAGGACTTTTGGAATATGGCAACTTGGCACAATTTTGGCACAACGGCCATTTGCAACGCACATACTCCTCTGCGCGGTGCGTAAACCTTTCGAAGATCTGGCTCATTGTATACTGTAATAACACATGGCATTATATATTTACAATGTAATTGCTATGTAACTACATGTATAATTTCACTGTAATAGTAATACACTGTAATACAGTGTAATAAGGGGCAATTCATGTAAGGTTTTAAGACTGCTACTTTTTCTATTACTACTGCTACTAATGATATGTTAATAATAGTAATGCCTGTACCGCTAATGGTTATGTAATGCCTACTGTAAATAATTCAGTATCTATGCTCATGTAATTCATGCCCTGTTCATTACTACTATATAAATTATTATAACCTTTTTACACTGTGTATCAAGTTGACTATATAACACACAACCTGTATATAGTGCTCAGGCATTTTTCTCCTAAAATTTGAAAAAAAAAGACATAATTATACCTTAAATCAGTGTGATCTTTCAATAGTACGTGTCCTGGCATTGAATCACCGGAAATACAGGTTATAAAAGTAAAACTCTGAAACGTACATTCCCATTCAAGTCTATGAGCTGATAATGTACCTCTAAACCAAGCTGGGCCTTATCTCTCAAACCATTTAGCCTGTCCAGCAAGATGGAAGCAAACAGATAACAAGGGTCATATTATATTGCCGAATTATGTAGTCAAAAGAATGGAGACTGCAGATCCTGGCCAAAAAATTAAGACCCTGATTACAAAGTGACCTATAGACTCTTAAAGTTTATAATCTGTAGAAAAGAAAGATCTGTCTGAATCAGCACCAAGAAAATTATAACCTTGACTGCTTGACTGAGTACAGCTAAATCGCATGTGCTGAATACTGTCAAGGTTTCTTTTTTTCACCTTAGAAATATTGCCAGACTGCGTCCCATGCTTTCTCTACCTGCAGCTGAAAAACTGGTTCATGCTTTTGTTTTCTTCAGGATCGATTACTGTAACGCCCTGCTCGCTGGGGTGTCTAATAGCATCCTCACTAAAATTCAATTTGTTCAAAATTCTGCAGCCAGAATTTTGTCTCGGTCCCGCTGAAGAGATCACATCACTCCTGTTTTGGAGGCCTTGCACTGGCTGCCTATCGGGTTTAGAATTGATTTTAAAATTTTAACACTGACATATAAGGCTCTTCGTGGGCTAGCTCAGACTGTCAGATCTTTTATTGTTATACACTCTCACTTGCAATCTCGGCTTTGCTGATCTCAGACTGCTGTGTGGCTCACCTGTACTCTATGGGCGACAGGGCCTTCTGTTGCTATGCCCCCAAATTATGGAACTCTAATCCACTAGAGATCAGGGACTCAGCTTCTTTGAGTGTTTTTAAAGTTCATTTAAAGACTTACTTTTTTAGAAAGGCGTTTCTATGATTTTTATGATTGTTTTATTTCCTTGTGTTTTTTTTTATGCATAATCTATTTATTGCAGTACTATTAATTGTAAAGCACTCTGAGATGATTGCGTTTAAGGGACTATACAAAATAAAGATTATTATTATTATTATTATTATTATTATTTATTATTATTATTATTATTATTATTATTATTATTTTTAAATATGCTGAGGAAGCCCCTAGTTTTCATCAGTTACTCATTTCTTAAGGTACCAACAGAATTTAATCATTCACATATCATCCATTGTTGGTTGTGTGTGTTTGTGTTTTTTCTCTAGTACAGTACTTTCTTTGGCAATTTTAGTATGGAAATATAATGTTGTTTTTAGCCCTCTTCATGTGTCAGTTTTAATTATGCGCTGACACTGTTTCTGCATCTTTACCATGCTTATTTCACTAGGTGGAAAGCAGTAATGAATTACAATCTTTAAAAACAACAATCCTCATGTGCATTGAATGCAAAATACTATTCCCGCCTCATACATATTAAGAAGAGGAGACATCATTTCATGCTCATGCAGGATTTTTTTTTTTTTTTTTTTAAATAAGAAACTGCTTTCCGTAACCATAGGAGAGGCACAGGGGCAGCCTAATCCTAGACCTTTTCTGTAGTACCCGATCTGTAGAGTGAATCTAACCCAGTCCCTGTGGAAGGATGTGCAGGGAACATTGCACTGTACATTAGTCACATTAATCATCTTCAGTCAGATGGCTTCCAGAGCTCTTCTAGGTTTGCCCTGCCTTTGAACTATCTCACGACTGTGTTGAATATGAAGGCTGAGTGCATTTCTATTAGACCTCCCCTCCTCCTAATGTCATTTCTGCATAACATACTGGCCTATAGAGAGAAATATGAAAACAAAAAATTGTTGTAGTTTGTTGTGTATTAGTTCGTCAATTTTCAGAGCATGGAGAGCATGGGAGTTAATTACACAAATAATAATCCGTGGGAGTTCAGCCTTCCTATTAATCTGGTACATTAGTGGAGTTGGATATGAAGCTGTTTCAGTTTAAATTCCAGCCATTCTTTATACTTTTATTTTCTTAACCCTATAGGGAAACAATAGTACGAAATAGCCATTTTCTTTGCAATATGTTGCATTTACCTTGTGATACTGTATTAGCTTTTAAAAAGCTAACTACTAAACTACTAAAAGAAACTACTAAAAGCGTTCTGCTAATAGTAGATCATCACAACAGCCGTGTGTATTGGTGCCAGCTGAATATTGATGGGGTTTTAAGGTATTGCATTATGTGGTATTGTGGGATTACAACAAGACTTACCCATGTCCTTTCCCCAATGCAGTCCACTTATCTTTCTGTCACATTATCCATTCTGATTATTTTTAATGTCACATCAGCACCTCTACTGGATTAGACCAATGTCAGTGTCAATGCCCGGATTCGAAAGCAATATGTAACAAAGATGAAATCTTATAAATCTTCTACATTGAATATAAGACAAAAAAAAACAAATAAGAAAGCATCATGCCAACCCAGTATCTTGAATATTTAAACTATACTGCCTTGTCTCTCTGCACCTAGCTGGCTTATATCCAATGACGACATCATTATAAATGTTCTTACTTATTAAAAGGTTATTATGTGGACAGGTTTGTTATGTGCCAAGTAACCTAAAATCTATGTGCACTGACTGGAGTCAGTTATAGTGCTTATTAGAGACTTGCAGCATTGGTGTAATGTCATGTCTTTCAAGTGATCTTTAAGCTATGTCTCTAATTTCCTCATAAACAACAAATAACCAAAATGCTCAGAGGCACTAATATGTAAAAGCCACGAATAATATGCAATTTACATCTGATAGCTGTATATGTTCTACTCAGTTTGTAATCCATCCTCAGTGTATCAGAGAACATCAATGATCAAGCTAGAACTTTGGGGAAACTGAAATGGGATGCACATCTTGCAAAAAAATATTTGCAATAAACATATTGCAGTGTTTGTTATAGGTGTTGGTAGGTGAATGTAAAATGTAGTATATTTTCCCATTCATGATTCATGCAGAAAATGGTTAACGATTTATATGTGGGTAGAATACTTGGCAAGATGAGAACTGTAGTCTAAGGTTGTCATTAGTTGGTTTTATTTATTTTAAGGATGAACCACTCAGAGACACCTGAGGTGAAATGTGATGCAGTTATCTGCCACTATAACAGGCTGCATTCCCTCTAGCGAGATGACCTGCTGCCATATGTAAAGAGAACATCAAGGCAAGATAAAAACTGGTGGTAGATCCTGCAATACCTTTTTAAAAATGTGTTTTTATTGCATCCTAAATCAGTCACTGTGACTAAATGGGTATTATTTCTATGCGGTATGACCAATTACTCTGACATTAACAACTAAAAGGTAAAATGATGCTAATCCTGCTACAATGTTATAATTTTCATAGATCAAATCTTATGTAAATTTAGACTCAAGCAAAGTTTTTTGACAGGCCATCTTGCCATTCCCTGTCTATTATCTGGGTTAAAGGTTTTTTTTCAAAAATCTCCCTTTATTTGGGTATACCTCCCTGAATCTTATTAATTAATTAAAACAAAACACTTTGTGCTGTAACCATTTTTACCAGCAACTTCAACATATTCATTTTTGGGCTATAATAAATGAGTATAATATTGAATGTTGTGCCCAAAATGTGGATTTGAGACAGATCTTTTCATCAATGAATTCATTCCCCTGGGGTTGAGTCTTTGAATTGCACCTTATGAACAATACTATAACCGAGGGACTGAAAGATTCATCATGTCAATCGCGAAGTTTTCACCACTCAATCAAAAATTAAGATGAATTATAAAGGCATTGTGTGTCTGACTTTCTTTTTTTATATATTAACAAAGGCTGGACGGTAACACTTGACATTCATTTTTTCTAATTGCTGTCTATTTATATAGGAGTTACTTAGTAAATACACATCTGTATGTACACAATTACAATGTTACTATATATAGTTACAATGTACTTAATGTGCAAATGTTTTTGCACCATATAATGTAAGTATACAGTTGTAACAGAAAAGATTTAGGATTAGGGTTATGTCATGTAAAAACATGTACGCAATGATATTAACTGTGCATAATAACTAGTATGTGCTAGTACACATGTACTTACTAAGTAACTACTATGTAAATACACAGTAATTAGAAACACACTGTAAAGTGTTATAGCAAGTACAGCACAAGGTTTGTCGGCTAAGGTATTAAGATGTTTTATTGTTGTCTTTTTTATTGTAAATACCCATCAAAATGAATGTTGCTTTAATTATAACTGTAAGGTTTCACGTCAAGAGAACTCATCATGTTCCAATTCAGTCTTGCCAGTGCCAATTCATTCCCTTCTGTTTAAAACTCACCCCCATGGCAGGCTATCTCATTTACCACTGCAGTGCAGGGCAATTTAACCATGCACCTGAGGCAACTTGGTTGGATTCCGAAAGTGAATGGCCTGGGCATCCCTCAGCTGTAGAGAATGACCTTAAACATATGTACCAGGGGAAGGATGGTACCAGATGGGGGCATGCATAAAAAAAGTTTTTCTTTTTTTTCACCCACTTATTTATATATATTTTTCTTGAAGTATCACATTTAAGTTGAGCTACTGGGTTGTCTGGCGTTACGTCACGTCTCAAGCTGTTGGAGAGTTTTGCTCTTTGTGCAATAGCTGACTTCTAGCATTTCAGTTCTGTCTGAGAGATTTCTGAATTTGCATGGAGGATGTCCAGGTCTGCATGTCTGACAGCTGTTCAGTGTGTTGGATGTTTAGTAGTGTGTACTCCCAGACCCTCATCCAGCCATCATCATGAAGCCAATTACAGTCACAGGCAATTAAGGTGTGCATTGAAATAATTGCATAATAGAACGGACCAGCATGACAAGTGTGTCCTTTGCATGTTAAAGCTGAAGAGTTTGTGCAGAGATTATTGTTCATGGCAACGTGTTACTGGGTGAATGTGGGGGGAAAAGCAGTCGAAAGACAATTACAAATGTTGCCCCTTCAGTCGAGGTCTTTGTTAAACAAGACCATGACTTGAATGTGATAAGACATATAAGCCAGTTATGATAATATGTGATGCTGGTCTTTATGACTGTGGAAGGGCAGGGGTTTTGCACATGTTTGAAAAGTGTGTTTAATATGGCAGCACTGGGATTGGAATTCCCTCCCTGCTAAAACATGTGTGGAATTATTATTTTATTTTATTTTATTTTATTTTATTTATTTCTTAGCAGATGCCCTTATTCACGGTGACTTACAACTGTTACAAAATCACAGTACAAAGTATCACATTACAAAATATCATCTGCCTGTGGTGGAGGAGCGGAGGGGGCGAGAGGTGGGAGAAATAATAGGGAGAAATAATAGTCCGGATATAAGAGGGAACAGAAAGGTCAAGACAGTGATAGACGAATACAAGAGTTTTGAATTGGATGCAAGCAGCAATAGGGAGTCAGTGCAGAGAGCGGAGCAGCGGTGTAGTATGGGAGCAACAAAGAAGGGAAAAGACAACATGAGCAGCAGTTCTTGATAAGCTGGAGTGGACGGATGGCAGAGGCAGGGAAGCCAGCCAGGGTGGAGTTGCAGTAGTCAAACCGGGACCAGGGCAGTCGGTGAGGAAGGTGCGAATTCTGCTTATGTTGCTGAGGAAGAAGCTACAGTGTGAATGTGGTCAGGTGCTAATTGATTGGAATCGATGATCAATTACACCGGGGCACATGCTGTACAAAAGGAGCATGGAGACAGCTGTAGGGAGAGCTTTTTTAGAGAAAGAGCTGAGAGCAGCAGGTTGTCTTTGGCCTGCACCGAGATAGCTTTTGTTTGGACTTGTTAAATAAAAGTACGTAAGAAGCTCTGAACTGCACTCTCCTGTCTCTGACCTCTGCTGTTCCTACCGCAAGCCTTGACCGCAACGCTGCCCTTCCACAATGACATTTAAATCCTAAACACATTACATTTCCAGGCATATACAGTGAAATGTGGCTGTGAATTTAATTATATTAATTGATAATAAACATTGCTGTAGGGATATGTAATGCCACTAAACACATGCTTTGCTTTATAAATATTGCTATTTATTCCCTTACCATATACTTATTAATCCCATTATAAAGTATATTTTATATATATATTAAAGGATACCAAAAAAATATCCTGTAAGTCAAGCCACTGAACATCATTTGCTTTGTTTAGTCTGATGTTAGTAAAGCCAAGGGCATGGAACTAACAAGGCAGAATGGCACAGCATCAAAAAATGAACCGTTTGTCCGTTCTTGTTTGATTTAATTTGCACACTATGATGCACCTGTACAGGTAGATTAATGTCTAAAATAAAAACTGAAACTGATTGCGCCTTCATTCACTGCATGTAGAAATATAAGATTCATTCAAAATTAACTTCTTTAAGTTTGATGCAAATACATCTTGACACTGTGAACGCCCTGTCTTTATTTTAAATTGGCATTCGGCTTTGTTTCAACATCTAACATGCCTTGTTGTTTTTTAAGAAAATGCAACTGATTTTATGCCTTCTTTTTTGCTGTAGCATCTCCTTCTTCTCTTAATGGTTGCTTTACCCTGTGCAGTATCCATGGTTTACAACACATAAGAACATAAGAAAGTTTACAAACGAGAGGAGGCCATTCGGCCCATCTTGCTCGTTTGGTTGTTAGTAGCTTATTGATCCCAGAATCTCATCAAGCAGCTTCTTGAACATCAACATGTGTGAAATGGAACACAAATTGCATTATACCACTAAAGTAAAAGATTATTTATATGTGATGATCCAAACTATTTGTGCATTTTCAAATGTCCTTTACTTGACAATTCATTAGCACAAAATCAATATCCCAGTGGAGGAGAATAGATAGTCTAAATGACTGGTCTGTTTTAAATTCCGAGACCTAAGTATCTGTCTGTATTAATGCCACTACTCCCAGAGGCCTGCCCTTGCACCTGGTCTGGTGACACAAATCTGCCCTTGGGCCACTGTTGTTTTGTCCTAGCTTTGATTTCCAATATGTCCAGCTATCAAGGCAGATGGTAATAGGGAAAATGTTTCTGAACCTTTGGAAAATATGCCACCCCAGGGTCCAACAGAAGATGCTGCAAAAATTGGAGAATAATGTAATAGAATATTTTATCTGCCTCTGATGAGTTTGATGCTGGGATACTTGCCACCGCCATGCCTTTATGTTTGGCTGACTTCCATGCAGCTAGTTTCATTTAATAACATGCTGTTTAGTCCCAATTTAAAGCACAAAAATGGGACCCAGTGATCTTAGTCTGTCAAAGGATGCTAATTGTATGACAAATATGTGTCTAATCCATTTGATGAGATGAATACAATATTGTGAACTGAGCTGCAACTCTTGGGTTTGTTACCTCTTTAAAAACCGTTGACCCAACACAGGCACTTTCAGTTTTAGCACAGTTGTACACTTTTATTTACAAAAAAGTAAACAAAGACTAAATAAACACCTAGCTCTTTTTGAGCACTGACTAACATTCAGGATCACTCTGACTATACACTGGACAGCTAAGCTGTTTACCAGTAGACATCCACACACAATTTTTAAACAAACAACAAAACCTACACACAGTACCTTTGATACGATTGAGCACTCTTATCAATGGGGCTCTCCACACAGCAGCAGCCCTGAGCAGACTGCTGTTTTCCTTTAATACCCTGCACCTGGCTCTAATTTACAGTAACAGTCAGGTGCAGGTGATAATTAAGCAATACAGTAATTAACAATTTAGTTTGGCAGGGAGATTTTAACCCTCTTCCTGCCACAAACACACAATCTCCATGTGCAGGGCTCATTTGCCCTGCACATATATATATATATATATATATATATATATATATATATATATATATATATATATATATATATATATAAAATAACAGACTGAATTCCACTGACAATATGTAGAACAAATACACTTAAGATAGCAGCAGTACTGTGTCTAGTACATGTTTTTATGTTTTACTTTATCAAATGCAAAAGATGTATAAAACCCAGCCCCAGGAAATTAAATAAATACAAATACAAGTAGCTGCAGCCCAATTATCTGCTCTCTCTGCTAAACTTAACAGGCCATCCATTCAAGTAACCAAATAAAGATTTATAGAATGGAGTGCCAGCCAGGAAAAGGGTTACTGAGCTACATCAGTGCTGCCCCATGATTACCAATTTCATAACTGACTTGTCTTAATAATCTCAAAACAGGGGAATCTGTTTATACTATATATTTTTCATAAATATACATTAAAAAACAAATATATTATAAATACACACAAAGTTGAGAAATACACACATCCAGACTGTCACTGATAAAACCACTGAAATATCAGCTGCAGGCTGAACTCTGTGTGTACCTTAATTTGTAAAGCCATGAGTTGAATCCTGCAGTTGAACAATATTTGAATACTTCTCCCATTAAAATGTAATGGTTTTTATTTTATTAGAATTATAGTAGTTGCAAACTATCATTGAAAATTAAAAAATTAAAAACTATGATAAAATAAACATTTCAAAAGAAACACATGTGTAAACAGATATATGCACATACAGAACTATAAAAATATAAGTAAATTTGAATCAAGAAAGAAAGTAACATATGATTTATCTTGCGTGTGTGTCTCGTAGCACAGAATCCAGGCTGAGCTGCTGCAGCTTGGCTGCAGTTTTCTGATCTAAATGTTTCTGCTGAAGCGCTGTGGCTAGCTTTAAGATGAAATTTCTCCTACCTTGTACAAAATGAATGAATTGATATCTGCCAGGTCCAATAGAGATAACAACAAGCTTGTATATATATATATAATATATATATATATATATATATATATATATATATATATATATATATATATATATATATATATATATAAAAAATTGAATATTGTAGGTTATATTCAAAATAAAAACATGTATTGTAAAAGGTGGTTCTAGTGTTAATGAAATGTAACTTTTAGATGTTCCACAAACACACACACACATACAAACATAAATTCTAAGTAGTAAAACTTGTATTAATTATATTTTATATAACTGTGGTGACATTTAAATATCCCCTCCCCTAAATGACTATGAATTGAGTAATCTGCATTGGTACGGCCGGTTTTCTTTCTAAATCAGAATTGCATAACAACGCATTTCCTGAAAGTATTAGGTTGGCAACTGTTTACAAAAAGTCTACATACCAGCACACCAACTTGGCATACAAATGCAAAGTGTTATATAACTGTATTATGACAATCTAGAATACGGTTTTGAAAATCACTCCCAATGAGTAATTATTCTTAAGAGTACTCTCCACCCACCCAGCCCCCTTCAAGTGAGGTCACCCCAGCCTCTGTAGTGAGTTGGTTAAAATGAGGTCACCCCAGCCTCTGTAGCGAGTTGGTTAAAGTGAGGTCACCCCAGCCTCTGTAGTGAGTTGGTTAAAGTGAGGTCACCCCAGGCTCTGTAGTGAGCTGGTTAGTAAAACGTCATCAGTGCAGACTCATTGAGCACACAGGGCTCAAACTAGCACTCCACACTGAAGAGAGCACTTGCCAAAACTTTTCTTTACTTGAATTAGTTTCTTACAAGTTTACCTAAACATTTACATTTGAATAGAATGCTATAGTGTTTTTGGTGTATGTGGTAACAGTATGCATACGGTATGTACTCTTGAAATGGTGTACTTAAGAAAAGGAATTTGGCCTTTGTCACTTTTGTGAGAACATAAAAGATCAATAAAATCAGAGGGTTGGAAGATCAATGTAATTGTGAGCCAGTGTCCTTTCCGCGGGACACGCGATGCGATAATGTCAGGTTTCCAAGGTCGCACTCTGCTGTCACTTCTCCTCCCATCAAGCAGGCTGTGAGTGAAAAGCTATTCAAGGGTGGTGTTATGGTCCCTTCATGAATTATGCATCTTAAACAAACTTACATGATCTGAGCCACTCAAGTGAAAGCCTTTTAGCTAGCAAGCAGCCACTGGAGAGCTACAGATCTTGGGTGAGGGTTTAAGATAGCAGAATGTATAGTCAGCCCACTTCCAGTCTCTCTGATTCACTGGCACAGGCTCTCTCACAATGCTTCATTTGCTCACTGCAGCACCAATGAGCCTTTTAAATCTCAGTAGGGGCCCAGTCTTACAGCACTTTCTCTAGTTAGAAAGGCCACGCTCCTGTTGGTCAGAGCTGCATTTCCTAGCCTTGTTCAAAAATATAACAAGGTCACTTCTGGCCTTTCATGCAGCCCTAATGTCTTCCTGTTAATAGTCTTATGTTTTGTTAAGTGCAGTTTCCAACCAGGTAAGACCAAAGGGAACATTAGTCCAGTTTGCTGTGCCCGAATTTATAACAATTGAAAGCTATTTTCAAACAAAGAACGAAGACCAGGCTATAAACCAAGCTTCTCAGAAATTGGATATTGTATATCTCTTTTTTACATAATAACCACATCAAGTTCAAGCTAGAGTAATGCCAACTGTGTCATTTTTAATGCTGGACATACCCAGTCAAGTTGGTTTAAGTCTGTTTCTGATTGTGACAAAGTGGCTGAGTGGATGCAGGTGCAGGGGTGATGCAGTGTGGTAATGAAACGGAGAGGTTTAGTATGGTTTGGAAAAGAAGGTTTTTATTATTTTGGTTTTTGTTTGACCGATAACAACAATAATAAACAACAGTGAGTTTGCAGGCCCAAACAATAATAATAACCCAACAATGTATCCACACCACAAGAATACACACACACGGTCACCAGTCCCGGGAGAGTGCAGTAGTGCTAGTGGTGGGTGATACCAGTTAAAGCTGTGACAGTAGTGATGCTATTCCGGCTTTAGTGCTGGCCCTCAGCGACAGCTCCGGAATCGTGTTAGCCACCTATGTGGTGTAACAAACAAGACGATTACCCACAGACAAACAAACAAAAAACATGTACGATACAGCTTTCTCGTACAAGAGGGTCTCTCACTCTCCATCTCAGTTCATAGGCATAAACCAAAGAGAAGGAACAGATTACGATTCTCTGTCCTCTTTTATGCTGTCACACGTGATCCCTTGGTAAATGAGTGCGACCGCCTCTCCAATCTGCATCTGCCACGTCTTTTCCCTTCCGGGTCAATGCGTTCTTGCAATGGAGTCTCGCCATCTTCCAGACTGGCTGACTTCCCTTTGAACCCTGGAAAAAAACTGTCAGACCAGCCTGTCCAAAGAACGTTGTTCTCACTGCTTGGTGGCCTCACAGGTCGGGAGGGAGATTTACAACCAAGAATCATTGCATTGTGTCACACTGATGCTTCCCAAGGGATATATATTTCTACAGATCTGAATCTATACATGGTCTTGGGCTTTGGATCCCCCCGTCACTATCTTAATTAATCAAAACTAGAACCAATACGACTTTGTTCTTATACAGTGGAATAACAAGTTCTACTGGATATGACTTAACACATACTGCACTGATGCTTCACAGAGGAATTATAATCCTGAAATAATGGGACAAATCTAATCCTGGTTCATACTGTATCTGCTTCTGTTCTTGAAAGGCAGTTCAGCAGGGACTTCCCATAGTGACAACAGTCATATTTTACTTGGTCTGCCTGAACCTGACACTCCTGTTGGATATTTGCTTCTGTATTTCATGTATTTTCAGCCCACACCTTCTTCTGGGAGTGCTCAAGCACTCCGGGCAGCTGTCAGAGTTCTTCCTCCATCTGTCAGAGCTGCTGCTTCATCACACAGCCAGGGCCCATCCTCAGTGAGCAGGACATCATCATCATCATCACCATTGTCCATTTCTATTCGCTGACTGAGGTATGGTAGGTTGAGCCTTCAGGTGGTGATAGAATCAACTTCAGTTTCAGAAAAGGGACACTTGGAGTACTTTTCAATTATTTTTCAAATAACAAATGTAATATATGTTTACATTATAAGGGGCAAAGTATATTGTGCAAGCATCTTAAACATTTCTCAAAACAGCCAGGTTAGTTTGCACAAGCAGCTGTAGATTCCTCTACAGCAGGGGTCAGAATTTGCAAAAGCACTTTCTGTTACAGATTCATTCATTCATTCATTCATACATCACTACATACATATTTATGTTATGCATAAACATATTAGATACAATTGTGTCATTCCATACTGTTATAAATATAAGCAACATAAAAGTGAATATGTACTTTCATATTGTTTTATGTACACATCAGTACAAAATAAATGGTATTTAAATTCTGTTTGTTGGTAGGAAGAGAATTTTTGTACTTACATAATTATATTAGAAATGGGGGAAGCAATCTAGGTGTTCAGTATGACAATCGAATAATTTTATATGACTACTTTTACAAAGTGATGTTTTAAAAAAAAAAAAAATTAAAACAAATCATTTTTTTTTTTATTTTTTTTTTTAACCAGGCATGCATGGTCTGTAACGAGAAGTACCTTTATAAAGTGGAAGAAACACTTTTCTATAAAGAAGACCGCACTCCAGTTTGACCCCGTGAGCTCTTTCTCTTTGATTGTGCTTTTCCCAAAGGAACTTTGTCAGCATCCCAAAACATTCTTGGCACGCAAGCTGTCTCTTTACGGATAAGAATGCTGTGATCTATCAGGCACCCACAACTATACTGCATGTTGTTTTAAATTATTACCACACCATATCTGCCCTTCCCTGACCCATCCTCTTTGTCCTTTCTTGGTTTTATCTACCCCTACCTTTTATACGTCAAGCAAAATAAATAAGCAAGAGATCATTCAAAAACAGCACTGTATACAAAGAGAACTGGGATCAAACAGGATACTCATCAATCACTAGAAACACTTTTTTAAGGTGGCAAACTGGTTGATTGTGTACAGGTGCAGAAGTGATGCAGTGCAGGAATAAAACAGACAGAGATTTGTAATCTGGTATGGAAAGGGTATCTTTATTTCTTTATAATCCAGGCCTGGTGACCAAACAAGGATCCCCGGCAATACAGAGCAATGTGTAATGCACAAGGTTAATTACAACGGTCCCAAACAATAAACCCAGGCATCTCTCCCACAATGTACAAACACGGTCACCAGTCCTGGGTCACGCTGTAGTGTTCGTGGTGGGTGATACAGTTTAAAGCGTGACAATAGTGTAATGCTGTTCCGGGTTTTATGCTGGCCCTTAGCGACAGCTCCAGAACGTGTTAGCCGTCTATGAAAACACAAGTAACAATTATAGACAAGACAAACAAACACGATATTTCACAATTTACTGCATGGGTCCTTCCGGATTATATTTTGTAACCAAAGCGAAGGAACAGATTACAATTCTCCGCCCCCCTTATATGCTGTCACGCATGACCCCTTGGTAAATGAGTGCAGCCGCCTTTGCATTCCGCGGCAGCTACATAGTTTCATTTCCTGGTCAATACGTTCTCGCAACAGAGTCTCGTCAAAAGAACTCGTCAAAAGTCCTCGCCACTTAACGCTCTCACAGGTCGGTTGGAAGATTTACAACCAAGATTCTACAACATTTAATTTAGCTACACGTTTAATTTATACTAGCTAGGTTTCTTGCAATTTGTTAATTAATTACACTACAGTATACATTTCTTTCTTGTTAAAATAATAACAAAATATTTGATACAGTATATTAACCTTTTCAAACATAAGACAAATGTGGGCATCTGTACCTGCCAAAATAGTATAAATATGTTAGGATGTTTTCAGAGAACCAGATACCTTTTTGAGGAGTCTAATGATAAGCTAAAGATAGTACCTCATCACGTCTACACTTTCTGCTGCACTTGACTGAAGACATGTGACGAATTCCACTTCCTTGATACATACTCATCAGGGATGTTATTGATCATATTAACATTATCTCACTGCGAGATCAATGAAGGTGGTTCACTCTTGCAGGAGACGACCACATGAGAAGATTTGAAATCCAAGTGAAGACAAATGATTTTCTGTCTCAAATGAAGCTCAAAAAGAGGATATGTATAAATGTAAGATGAAAAACAAGATTTGCTACATTTAGAAATCCAGGGTAACCACCTCATTTTCAGGAAAATAGTGTCATGCATCTTAAAACCTTTAAACAGTTTTAATAATCTTACCAGCAACTGAATAATGTCAATATTAATCTCGCTGATGTATTTTTCCCCCCAGGTGTCATTGTTGACCCACTTATTAACATTAACTTATAATACAAAAATATGACAGGGAAACTAGGTGAGGTTTTTAGCCTACCAATATTTATAAGAAAAAAAAAAAAAAAAAAGTCATTTTAGTGGTACGACTTCACTGAAAATAAAGTATGATATCAATGCCCAACTAAAACACAAAGATTCCCATTGCATGTGTAAAAAGACTTTGATATCATGCTTGGAAGAGCAAGGGATTAAAATTAAAAAAGCCCGTACGCAACAACCAGAAGAATCAAATGGTCTATGTGAAATGCATGACTAACTATCTTGGGACGGAACCAGTTCTGTGGAAATAATCACCTTATGAAACTGATGGTGGAAGAGGTGAATTGCCTTCAGGAGTGAGAAGGAGAGGGGAGGGGTGTGTGTGTGATTGCAATCATATAGAAAGTCAAGCTGTTTCTTGATTCTAACTCTGAACATCACACAAATGAATCCAATAATTATCAGAGTTGTTTTTAATTATTATATAATTATTGTTTCTCATCACTTATTCTGAAACCATCTGTTCCATTTTACACATTTCTTATAGAATTGATTACTGGTTATTTTTAGATTACTTTTACAAATAAAGTGAAAACCAAAAAAGCAAATTCAGTAACTCATAAATAAATAAATTACACTAAATATTAAACCGTCAGTGTATTTATTTTTTCTGTTAATTCTGAGATGTACAGATGTATGTATTATTATTTTTTGCTGTTGCACTCATTCAATAGCTATGGACACAGGGTTACCATCTGCAAGAAAAGTAATATGTGTTTTAATCCTGAACATTGGAATTATAATATACGTTTATCCAAATAGTAATATAATTACATGCAACTACAGTATTTTTTATTATAATTCATGTTCCAGACAGGTTGTACATTATATATAATATAAATGTACAGTACATGGTTATAGTATTCAATATAGAATGCTATGGTATTTTTGTAATGTTAGTGTACTAGAGAGTTGTACAAGGGATTTGACACAAGGCTCCTCACTCATGTTATAATTATGATTGCTACATCTTCTTCAATACAGGAGGTATGTTATATTCCATTCAACTACAATTGCTAAGGCACTTATTACATCAATATGCAAATCAAAACAGTTAGATGAGACCACAAAACCACATCTGAATTTCCTGAAATAAAAAACAAATAAATAAATTACATTAATGGTTCAGGCAGCTGTTGAAAACTGTAGTGCCAATATTGGCAAATGAGCAATCTTGCATGACTACATATACAAAGGTTTTGGATGAAAATGAGGGTTGAAATGACCTCCAGACAGCTCTATATTTGTGTATAAAGTGGTTAAGCCTAGCGCAAATGGAGGTTTGTGGCAACAAAACGTATGAAAAGCACTTTCAATACAATTCAATACTACTGTATGCCGGATGTCTTCATCTATATCCTGATATTGGTTTCCATTCCTAGAGAGAAGAGGAAGAGCTCCAGCCTCAATAGAAAACAAAAGAAGAGTTCAATATTGTTAAGTTAAGCCTTGCTCAAATTGAAAATCTCCATTAGTGTCAATGGTAAGGGTTTGTGTTGTTTCCATAGCAGACTTATCCTTTTGCATTTGAACTGTAAAAATAGCACTCAAGTGGTGATTGTGAATAGCGTGAAAGGTGATCATAGCATTTGTGCAAAATGGCAAAAAGGTTGAATCATATCCAGAACATATGGATATCAAGTATTGTTGCTGCATACATTGTATTTACTACCTTTCCTGAGATACAGTGTCCAACATATTATAGAAAATCTACCTCGGCTTAATTGGGAACATATTTTTCTAGTCATGGCAGTTGGGTTTTTCAAAACATGCACAACTACACAATGCCACCAACTGGGAACAAAGTGGTAAAGAAAAATCACAGTGCTCTGTCTACTAATAATTACATTATTCTGTATATACTGTTAATTTTTTATTTGTCATGTTCTGTTTGTTATCATCTTAGGTCCTCAAGGGAACGTCAAAAATCCTGACTTTCACAGGCAACCTTTTGCTAAATGTATCTTCAAAACTCAATACTAAACTCCAGTTAACACATGCAAATGTGGCACTTTTGGTTAATGAAATGTGTTTTAGCAGTTGATGCCACCACAGATTTCAACCTATACAATTTAAAGAAGTTGAAACAATTAGTAATGAGGTTTGTAATTAGTAAAGGTTGTGTAATTCTTACAGCAACATTTGCAATCATCTGCTGCAGAGTGGGCTAATTATGGCTGTCATATTATAATGCCTAAGCTAAAAAATAAAATAAAAAATACATATACTAACATTGCCGCTGTTACATGTGAATGTCTATGTTCTATAAACGAAAAAAAAAATCTTCTCAACACTAGTAGTTTTCAACTACATAAAGAACTATTGTATAAATTTTAAATTATGAAGCGAAATATGTACGTAAAACAGTAAAGATATCACTCATCTTTTCACCTTACAATTAAGATTTTAAAGTTCTAAACATTACAGTTCAGCAATAAATTAAAAAAAATGTTTTGTTTCAAAAGTAACATATTATTTAACTTACTTTTTTGCCATCATATTTCACTTTATTCAAATCCACATGTTTCACACAACAGTTTGTCAGATTTCGTATGTACTTCGTACGTAACAATCAAGAAAAGCACACAGACTCATTTAATTTGGTTTTAATGAATCAGAGAAGTAATAGTGCTCCTTCTGTTTATTAAATGCTTACAAATGGATTGGGTGGTTGCAGACCACAGCAAATCCCAAGCAATAGGCAGTCTGGGCGATTCTAGTGCCTTTACAGGTTTAACAGCATTAATACTTCAACACAGTAATGCAGGTATGGTTATCACATACTCAGCCCTTAGGCTAGATATGCAAGCCGCTAAAGCACCCCCCGCTAAATCCTCAAACATCCAATATATCACTCTCCAAAGCTAAAATGTAAATCTTATACCTTATAGCAATGCATCAATATAAATGAGATGTAAATTCAAAATTGTTCAGAGGTCTTCAGAGCATGGACCACGCAACTTGTAAGATCAAGCTGAGTGACACTTAACTAGGATTTTACCTCTGCTTTTATAGTTTTTTCTCTATTTAATACATCAGAAGACCCAATTAAATCAAATTATTTGCTCTTTTTTGACAGATATTATCTTTAAGAGAACAATATAGCTAAAAAATACCGGCGACTCGGATGTTTTTAACATGTAACATCAGCTCTATTTGATTATATTAATTGGGTTAAAAATATATGTCCCTCTTAGCAGCATATTATGTTACCTTTTCAGTGTGTTGTCAATGGGCCAGTTTAACTTCATAAACAAATGTGTGTTAACAAAATATTGGACAAAGACTGTAAGGGTTTATCATAAGCCTTTTTATAAAACCATTAAGCATACAGTGGCCCGTCTAGTTATTTTCATTTAAATATAGACTATAATGAACATGTTAAACATAATATAATATTTGTTGCTGTTTCACAAATGTTCAATTTGTATCCCAAAGATCAGCCTGCTTCCAGTCTTGGGTCAGTTTCTGCTCTCAGTGAGTCTGTCAAAACCATCACAGGTGTGGGTGACAGTTTTTAAAACCCTGATAGCTGCAAAAATGTAAATCTTGTTAACTGGGCTCCCATTTCTAGATTCTCATTCCAATCAGTGGGAAAGCTTCAAATAAATTAAATTGTTTCTATCAAAGAGACATCCATCTCTGCCTCATACACCTTTCACTCAAAAAAGGTGATAGCACCTTGTACAAGGGAAGATGGGTTTTAGGATCACTCTGTGACAAGTTATTAGTGTTAATATTGGCATTCTTCAGGCTGAAATTGAAAAATACTGATGTTCATATATAGAAAATTCTGTAAAAGTTCAGATTTCCTAAGTAGTAAATTCAACATGAATTAGAGCATTATGCATTAAAAAATACTTCTGGGCCAGTCTGCAGCAAGGCACTTACAGTACAACATTAAAACCATAGTAATTAATTCTTGGTTTGTATGGCGCTACAGGTCTGTAATCTTTGATCTCAATAGCACAGCATTATGAGCAGAACCCTGATTAACTTGCATATGTCTTATTCCGCTGCCTGTATGCCAGATGAAGCTTCAGTGTAATACATACTCTGCAAAGAAAGGGCTAGAAAAAAGTTAAGAAGTTTAGCGCCATTGATTCAGTGTAAGAATGTGCATTGCAAGCTGGGGGGTTTAGTGATTGAATGTATTCTCTGTAATAACATTGACTATATCCTTTTAGAAACATTTTCATCTCCCAGGTCGTGTGTTTTTTTTATGTGAAGAACTGCAGGACAAATTCATACCTTTAACTAATGGATATCGTTCATGTGTAGCTCTCAGGAACCACAATAAATCCTACAGCTTTTTCTTGTTTTATATTCTTCTCTGCACTGCGCCTTGTGGTTTAGCCAAACGGCTTTCTCTAGGCTTTCCTGCTGAGTCGGAAATTGGATGGCCCCTGTCAATAGCCCCCAAGGCAGATTTTGATCTGATGATTAAGTACAAGCTCCCTCACTCTTCCAGGCTAGTCTCTGTGGACCTCTGCTGCACACTCTGCCACTGCAGAGCGAGCAAGGACTTTCTAACCAGCAAGCATCAGACAAATAACCCTTCACCCCCCGGCCTCCCAGAAGCACGTTCCTTTCCAGTAGTTTGTTCAGTACTATATATTAACTTTGATATTTGATGTGAGACTTTTACAGTGTGTACAGACATTGTTTGTTTGTTCCTCAGTAGAATGCATTTTTATTGTGGTTTTAAGGAAGCAGCACAAATTATTTCAGAGTTCATATTTGCATCTAAGTTACTACATTAGCATCGTGACAGCAATTTTTCCCTTTTAGAGATAGATGACGCAAGCCGGGGTGCAAAAGCTTAGAAAGCTTTGCCCTTGATTAGTTTTTATTAGCTTCTGTTAGCATCTCTAGATTAAGAACATTTTCATGGTAGAATTGTATTTTTTCTTGTACATCCATTTAAACGTAAACTCCAAGAGACACGTTATCAGTAGCGATGGACTCTTCCCCT
The DNA here is from genome assembly GCF_017654505.1 of Polyodon spathula. Lineage (NCBI taxonomy): Eukaryota > Metazoa > Chordata > Actinopteri > Acipenseriformes > Polyodontidae > Polyodon > Polyodon spathula. The sequence continues at coordinate 6,956,987 of NC_054556.1, read as the reverse complement.
TGGTAGAGGTTTAATGCACTATACTGCTGTGAAAGGCGTGTTCCATCAATTCTTCCACCTGCATTATTATGTACTGTCCATCACCCTTCAGACCAGGTTTTTAATTTTTTCACTAAAGGTCAAGGGTTTGCCTCCATCTAGTCATTTGTCTTAATCCAGCCGTCAATCCAGTTGCATTGAGTTGCCTTGTCTCGGCTTCAGACAGTTTGACATTTTGGTTTTAAAGGATCATTAAGCTAAACAATTTGTGAAACAGCACATTCTACACAATGGCTATTTTCAAATTGTTCTGTTCACATGCACACTTCCTACAAGGGTCTTTTTTTCTACAAGAAGTCACGCTTCATTGTAATTACACATTTGCAGAACTTGCTGTGATAACCTAAGCAGGACTTGCATGTTAATGGGTGGTTTCAACAACTTTTTAAGACAAGTTTAAGAAAGTAAAGTTTAAATCAAATGATACATCCAGAAAAGGTCAGGCTGGGGCAATCCACTAATTAAGCCATAGCAAACATTTACAATGTGGGTCACTAACATGTTATCTGAGAGCTATGAACGATGCTGCCTGCATTAGTTGCAAATGACTGTGAGATTGTGATGGACTTGAATTTGTCCTGGGTCATGTTGGGTCAGTAATCACAATGATAAAGACAGAAGCCATTATGTTTCTTGCACAGGGGCCGCTTAGAGATTATGCTGTTCTATTGCTTTAGAATCCATAGAATTCTGATTTGCACTCGCTTAGATTTTGTTACTGTAAGATATCAAATAATTCCATCAAATAATAATCAAAGCAGTTACAGTGACTTTTTTTTTTTTAAAATAATTATTAGGCTAAGCCTTTTTCCTGAACTGTCTCTTAGTGGTTGTAATTGCTATTTTAGTATGTCAGGATAAATTCTAGATGTGCATATTCCCTTCCATTAAAGAGAAATAGTGAAATTACCCTACTTACTTACACTGTGTATAAGGCATATGAGTGAACTGCCTTAGTTTCTATTATTTGAATAAAATGCACACCTTATATAATGTGCACACCTAGTATGCTATCCCATCAAAAATGCCATAAAAGATATAGCATTATTCCAAGTATAATGCACCTTGAATATAACCTTTTATAAGTAGTAACTGTCTTACTGCCAGCAATTGTATGTAGTTCACCTTTTCGTTATATTTTAAATAAATTGGATGGAAATGTTTTCCAGAAAAACACCACAGCTTCCCCTATCAACAAGTTGATTGGATCCTTGTCGGACACGTCACAGAAACCATCAAAACTGATCTTCCAACTGTTCAACTGTCAACAATAGAGGAGTACATGTTGTGGTGAGTAGACATTTTGGTGCCAATATTGATCACATCTCTGCTAGTTTGAGGGTACAATGGTCTGCACAGATTGCAATAGTAATAATTTGGTCAGCAGCTGCTATTTCAGTAAAATAAAATCAGCATCATAGCCAATTACAGAAGAACAGCCCTTCTAAGCTCTGTTCCCTAAAATAAGAGAAACAGGTTTAAGAAATAATGTTTCTCTAAAGCAGTCACCTGCTAACTGCACACCTTCATTCGGAAGTGCCCTTATTCTTTTATTACTGCCTCTTGGCACCCTCTGGAAAGTCATGTCTCATGCGTCCTGGCTACAACTGGCATTCTACAATTAACGCATTACTTACAGATTACTGCATTTTAAAAAGGCAGAAAGAATGATGTTCCTGATTTATTTCATTTTTTTTTTAAAATATACATTAAGATTTTAAAAACTTAATCAGCAGTCCTTCTACTCCTAGCATGCTGTGCTGCTAATGGAAAGATAGTAAAAGCTTAAAATCATGCTTCATGCATGATTTATGAATATTGCACAGCTCCATTAAAGGTGTAATAGTTGGGGCTAAATAATGTTCATCTAATTCCATCATACATTTTACTGTAGGATTCATTATCTTGCTGTAAGACATCTCAATAATGTTGTTGCTGCTTCCTTATGGAAGGCAATGATATGTTTTCCTTTTCATATAACATGTATATAGTGGATTTCCCATACAACAACTGCTGGCAACACTTTATATAGCACATCCTGTTTATTGGCTTCATTGGATTCTCTATGGCAAGATCACACAATATTACTAGGTTAAGCCAGTCAGAAATATGAGCAAAACAGTATTTAGCCACACACATCCACATCCTTATGTGATGATGACCCATTTACATTATTTCTAAAAACATGAAGGATGACCAACTGGACCCTGTGCACATAATTAACTCTTTATGGAACTGTTATAAAGTCTTGTTGAAGTCAAACTGGTTTATTTGTAAAACTTTTCAGAATATTTGCCCACTGTGTTAAATGTGTGACAGTTATGTTTCAGTGCTGTCACTGGAAAATAAGTCCCACAGAACTACTTAGAAACATATTTATTGATATCATTTACATCAAGTTAAAATGCCTTTAAAGCCAGTGAGGACAAGCTAAAATAAGCCTCCTTACCACAGCTATGTGGCATGCACGTCACACTCACAGCAATACCAGCCACTTGGGGGATGTGGCCTGAAAATGACAGAAAATTGAACAAAAAGTACTTTGGGCTTTAATCAGAATCACTATTAACATTAATATTCAACTTTAAATAACAATCCATATATACAAAATACATTACATTTGATTACATATCTTATTATAAACAACTAAACTGTAACTTGATCAATAATTAGCTGTATATAGTATATATTTGTTTGCTTTGTTTTGTTTTTTTAATGCCTTTTTCAATGTTTCAATGTGGCTTTGATAATATAACATCCCTTTATATAGTAAAAAAAAAAGTACAGAAAATGGCAAGCAATACTTTGGAAAATGCTGGACTGGCCCTTCTTTAAACACTGCCATGCAAATACTCAAACTGGATGTCCAGAATGAACAAGGCTTTTCAACATTTAACAAGATCTTGGCACGCTAGCCATTTTCACATTTGTCAGCACTAGTGCAGTTCAAAATGTGAATTCCATATCTGCTACTGCAATTCAGCTCTTATGGGACCATCCCCGGCTCTGACAAGATACTAGGGTTCAATCCAGATTGGATTAGGAAACTGCAGTGAATTGATCTGAAACTGTCAGTACAAGTACTTCATAAGTCCTAGTTTTTAATCATTCTGTTACTGAAATTAACAGGTTCTTTGTCTGACTAGGTCCAGTTAATACGGCTCCATGCAGTTTAGTAGTTGTATACACGACAAGTAGATTATTTGCCTTCCATTTAATTAGCCAGCATAATCAAAGATAACAAGAATTTGCACAGACTTTTTTTACATGTCTCCTGCAGGATATAGCAGTGAAAACAATAACTGTCCCTGTATAGTTTAAAATCTACTTTATATTGCAAACTAATTACAATGAACTTGATCAGTAATCATTTTTAAAAGTATTTAATCTCTCCAAAATTGTTTCGAAGTTAAGCTAAATAATATATTTCTTTTTGTTTATTGTCTGCTTTTGTCTTTAAGTTTCCTAGGTCTTTACTTTCCAGATGACACAGCACATGCTAATTAAAACCTGCCTTCTGAGTATGGTAACTTAATGGATCTACCATTTAGAGGAAAGTACAGGACATGTCCATGTGCCACCCGGTGGTAATTGTAATGACAACATGTTCATGAGGCTTGTTAATTGTGAATGGTTTCCACTATGGACAGAATACTAGTACTGTATATGCACATAAAACTATGCATTATTTGTATTTATAATTTTAATAATATGTTCATTGTGTTCTATATCCCAAATCTCAATCTTACTTTACTTATAATAAAGTCATTTCCATTACCTTAAGTAAACTGAACATGGATGATTTCATCAGACATTTAAACAAAGAGGTCAGTGAGATTTAGACCATTGGGATCCTGAGCGTGTTAGGCTGTTTCCACTGTCTCAAATACAGAGCAACACTGATCTCTAGTGGCAAAATTAGCACATTACAATGGCAACTCAATGGGGGGGGGGGGGGGGGGGGGGGGGGGTTCTTAATTTGCTTTTAAATCATCACATACTGTAGAATTCATACAGGGATATAACACTTATATTTACAAAAAACGTAGAAGTCTTCTTTTTCTTGTTCTGTTTACATTGTGTGGTATACTTTGTCTGGTGTCATGTATTAAAACATTTTGCCTAACCGAAATGACGAATCAACAGAACATCTGTATTTTTACATAAGCTACCTGTACAATTCAAAACAATAATCATTGCAAAGGGGCTTTAGTAACAGAATTATTGTTTAAGGTAGAGGTCATCCAGGTGGCATGGTGAAAGAAGGACGTTGCAAAACAATGAAAGGAAATTTGGAAAAATAAAACACTGGCTCTGAGTTTTCTGAAATCATTTTATAGGGCAGGGTGCTGGAACAAGAAGCAGCAGGTTGCAACGTGCTGTGAGATCCCACAGGTTTGCTTTACCAGGCTGGACACAATTAGCATGCTAAAGGTATAGTCTGTGAAGCCTTTCACACTAAAGTGACATAAGAAGAGGAGCAGAGTTGTCTGGGCAGCCGCTAGGTGTAGTTTCAGATCATATTTGTATGAACAGATTTAAACTCTGCGTTGTGCTCCTATCTAGCCGTTTTAGACAAGCTCTCTTTTGTTGCAATTCAATTGAGATGACTGATTTTACAGACCCTGATTAGTAGCTAATGTTGCCTTAGGAAAGGTCGTCCAAAACTAGTGCTAAGCAGGGTCTGTCAAGCAAGCCAGACATAAGGGTTTCCTTCCTTTACCTTAACCAATTTTAACATAGCTGTCAGTCCCAAATCAAGCAACAACAACAACAAAATGTCATCTAGAGATATCAAGTTTCAGTAGATTAAGAACATTTCCTTTTATATATCTATATATATATATATATAGATATATAAATATATATATAGATAATATATATATATATATATACTAATTGAAAAGGAGTTTTCATTTTGTATATAACTTTTTCTCTAAGAGATCATTCTTTTACACCATACAGTTATTTGGAATTATTAGAGTGTATTGCATATATGTAAGTCTCGTACTAAACTAGAACTGAGTAGCTAACTCTATTTGCCATGGCACTGCATTTAATCGTTGTGTTAAGAGAAAAGCAAATGCCATTTTTACACTGCTATGGTGATCATTTTCATTAATATGCTTTTGTTTCTCCCTACCCCTCGGATACCACCAAAAGATTTAGCTCAGCGGACTTTTTTTTTCCACCAGGGCTGTTCATGATGCGTGGATATGACATATTGAGGTAATAAAAATCCACTCCAATGGGACAGCGATGCAAGACTAATTAAGCACCACCGCTACGACCTTATTGCGGCAGGCAGTTGCCATGGAATTGCAATACATCTTCTGGGCCTGTGTCGAACTAGATTTTCCTTCTCCAATTTAAAGAAGTTGCAAGGTCATTACCACAGAAGGCACAATTACATGAAATAATCTCATCTGTAAAAATTAGCTGTATTGACCGTTAGCTCAGTGACATTCAATACGGGCGTCTGGGAAGAGGTCAGGTGTTTGTTATTCAAGGAGGACTCCTGGAGGTCAGGCAATTCAGTCAGTTTTCATTTAGAAAATACAAACTATATGACAAGAAATGAACAGGAGATAGTGAAGCTGTTTATTTATTTTTTTTACCTGCATTGTAGTCAAGTGAACTGCAATACAAGTATAAAAACACAATCACACAGTTGTGAACATCACAGTGTGTATTATACTGAAACAACACAATTATTTGAGAAAGAAAAATTAGTAGAATTTACCTCATAGACCTACTGTGTAATAGGTTTGGGTTTGATAATCCCTCCTCTCTTCAGTGACATGAAACTCTGCAATTGTGCACTGAGCCATCATTTTCAAGTGTGTGCGCAGTGAAAAGGTAAATTAATCTCATATACAAAGTTAGGCTATTTGACTGGCACAAGGAGCTAGGTGGCTCAATGGACTAATTCCCTGGTATGCTGTGCTGTTCTCCTTTGTGGACTGGGTTCAAATCTTGCTGATTCCTGCCTTTATTTTCAAATGCATTATTCATTTGCCTTATAGACACTTAAAAAGCACACACCTCTGTAGAAGTGAGATGGTGTGGTGGGCTAATTTCCTGGCATGCTATGCTGTGCTGTTGAGTGACTGGGTTCAAATCTATCTGTTTCCTTCCTTTATTTTTCAAAGAATTGGTTCATTCACCTTATCACCAGTATGAAAGTGATGTTTCCTGTGGGAGCTGGTGGCTTGGTGGGTTAATCCCATGGCTATCTGTCTCTGAAGACACTGGTTCAAATCCAGCCCCTGGAGGTGAGTTTCTGAGATAAGTAATGATTGTTGGCTGTAACTAATAATGTTGGTTGTGTTTCTGCAGGTGGAGTGAGGGAGGAGTAAGAAGATGTAGGAGAGAATAGAAAGGGGGGGGTGCTGGCCCCCCAGGACAGAGGAGCCTGGAAGGCAGGTGTGTTGATGCCTGAGAGATGAGGAAGGTGGCATGCTTTTTTTTTAATGAAATAATTCTTACTTTAGAGAAGACTCTTCTGTTTTACTTTCATGAGTAAAAAAAGACCAACATGCCACCTTCCTCATCTCTCAGGCAGCAACACACCTACCTTCCACTCTCCTCTGTCCTGGGGGGGCCAGCACCCCCCCCTTTCTATCCTCTCCTACATCTTCTTACTCCTCCCTCACTCCACCTGCTGAAACACAGCCAACAATCATTACTTACCTTAGGAACTCATCTCCAGTGGCTGGATTTGAACCAGCATCTTCAGGGACAGCTAGCCATGGGATTAACCCACCAAGCCACCAGCTCCCACAGGAAACACCACCTTCATACTGGTGATAAGGTGAATGAACCAATTCTTTGAAAAATAAAGGAAGGAAACAGATAGATTTGAACCCAGTCACCCAAGGACAACAGCACAGCATGCCAGGGAATTAACCCACTGCACCATCTCCTTCCTGTAGAGGTGTGTGCTTTTTCAGTGTCATAAGGGAAATTAATAAAGAATTGAAAATAAAGGCAGGAATCAGCAAGATTTGAACCCAGTCCCCAAAGGAGAACAGCACAGCATGCCAGGGAATTAGCACACGCACCATCTCACTACAACGGAAGGGGGCAGGGGGTTGCTTTTTCATTGGATTTAAGGTAAATGAACATTTATGAGAAAAAATAAAAAAGGATCTCAGTCCTCCAATGAGAATAGCACAGCATTCTAGCAAATTAGCCCAATGTGCCACCTGGCTCCTTATAACAGTCAAGTAGTCTAACTTTGTATAGGAGATGAACTTCCCTTTTCAGAGATTACACTTCTGGAGTTTCATATCACTGAAGTGAGGAGGGATAATTATCAAACCCAAACCTATTACACAGTATGTCTATGAGGTAAATACCAGACTCATTTCATCATTGCATGATCATAGATAATAGACAGTTATGGCAACTCAAAGACATAATTCCAATGTATGTGTTCCAAATTGACTGTCTAACCTAGGCTCAAACCATGTTCTCTTATAATTGGGTAAGCCAGCTGCTGCTATGCACTCATTTTGACCATTCTATCACGGTTCCACTTTCATTATTTTTATCTTAACTGGTTTCAGCAATCTTTATAGTTAGGCCATTTCGGTCAGACCCAAAGTGCATGAACTTCATGACCCATAGCTCAGCACAACAGAAAATACTTTATTTCCCTACGAGCTGTGGCATCTGAAACTACGCAGCAGAAATAATTCCACTTCTTGCAGGGTTGCCTTTCGTTGCAAAGTTTCTTCGTGCTGAAACAGTAAAAGATGAATGTTTCTCTCGACATTCCATTATGAAGTAAACTTTCACACCCCTGTACTAGCTCCAATTTGAATTCATTATTAGTGACGAAACAGCATGAGTGATAATTGTTCCTAACTAGGCAAAGTTAGCACTTCTCTTTAGTTGTCAACATGCCTTAGCATTACTAAAAACCACCTGGGCGTTGGTGACCAAAGCAGGAAAATAACCTTGATTTATTGACTTTGCATGAGTGAGGTGAGCTCTATTAACTCTTTCCTTTTATTGTTGCAGAAGTGTCTTGAGAAAGGGGAAAAGTAAGATTATCATGGAAGCTACCCCTTTAGAGGAAGGACAGCTATTATGATCAAGGGCATGTGGAGGCCCATGAAAAGGCTTAAAGTAGTTTAAACTTGTGGCTTAAAGTAGTAGTTTAACATAAAAAATAAATAAAAAAAATTGTACCTGCAATAATTTCATGTTATTGTGTATGTACATATATCCTTTTAGGGCTTGTTACTCTTATTATTACTGCTATATTAAACATATATATTTAAAGAGATTGAAAATGTGTTCATTGTTTTACACAGTTCTTAGAACATAATTGCCTTAATCTTGTACCAAACTTATTTTATTGTTAAATTCTAGCCTCCTAAGTATGTTTTGGAGTGCATGTGAATAATCTTACATTCACTGTCCTCTTACTATGCAATTATGGCTGCAGACACCACAGTACATGATTCGAGAGGATTTTTTTTTTTTTTTTTAAATATTAAAAGCAGGAAATAACAGAGCTGCTCCAGAACCTCAGCTCTGAGTTTGCACTCCAGTGACCCCAGATTCAGCTCTACTCCAACACCTGCATCCCCTTCTCCATTGGTGATCCCTCATTAAGTTTTCTTTTCCGATAGAGACTGAAGCTCAGGCCACCACCCAGATATGTAAACATGGTTTTCAGATCACTGCGACACTATGCTTTGCACCAAAGAACAGCTCCTTTATAATAAATGTGCTCTACCAGCTTTGTGAATGTTTCTAGGTAGGCCAATTGCCAGCAGCATAGAAAGAGTAGTGAATTAATTATGGATGTATGTTAAATTACTTTCATTACCTCCCCTGGTTCTGGGATGGAACTGGAATCTGGATGACTGATGAAATAGTATTTTAATATATCCCCCTAGCAGTGCTTTTTTTTGTTTTAAACTGAGCTGGCAGCATATTTGACTGCTGAATAGAGTGAAGTTGGCACCTTATTTTTTTTTTTACACAGCAGAGGTTTAATGCTGAAAAAGCAATGTCAAGTGTTTGTGTGAACAGAGAATACATAAACAAAAGTATGCAGTAATAGATTACATGTTAGAAAGACAAGAAGGTGTGTGTATACGCCAAAGGGACCCAGTATCCGTCGATCCGGGAGGCTGAACAAGGTCAGAAATGAAACGAGTTCAAGTAAATCACAACCCAACAGCTGCCAGAAGGCTCAGGTAAAATAGGAAAAAAGCACAGTGTCATAAGTATGTAAAGAAACCACCCAGAGTGCAATAAACTCTATACTGACCAAAAAATGTAAATTGTATACAAATCCCTGAGAAAGATGCAAATGAGACAATTAGTGACCCTGAACACACGTCAGATACAAGTTCAATAACTAAAAACTGTCTCAGGTTCAAGCACAATGGCTCAAGTCAAAAATCACGATAACATTGAGCTTATGGAAGTATAACAAATGACATTTATAGTATGTTAATTAACTTCTAACTAGTCTACATGCAAAGTTTCATGAAATTCAGATCATATTCCTAATACTATACTTCCCTAACTCAACTGGTGCTTCACTGACTGTAATTAAACCAAACCTATACAGACAATCCTCTCTATGTAACAGTAATCATCCAGAGGCAGGCTAAACATGTTCATCTCACAGTTAAACAACACAGTAACTGTGTCTCTCTTTATCAAGCCAAATTACAACAAATCATTGTAGTAATTTCCAATACAGAGTTGGAAAACAGGAATATTAACTCTGCTTTGAAGTTGTTGTTGCAATAAAATTATTATATCTTTCTGCAAAATTAGATTAATAAAATTAATCACAACAGAAGCCAGTAGATGCAAATGTGTCTAGACCTTGTTCTCGTAATTCTCTCTCAAGGCATCATCTGAAAAAGCAAAACTGTACACATGAAGATAAAATCATCCATTAACTGCTTCCTGCTTAGATATATGCATTGCAGTGGAATCGTTACTATGTGGTAGCCTGTGGCAGACCCAGCTGCCTTGAATAAAGTGATTGAATTTATTGGTTGGTAATTTGCAGAATCTCCAAGGAGATACTGGGCTGCGAGCACTGGCCCCAGAACTTCTCAGAGGCCTCTGCCATGGTTTATTAGGTAATACCATTTTTGGCGATTACATTTTCATTAATTTCAAATGCAGATTTAAAATAAAGACATTAGAAATAAGACAGACCTTTTGTACTTGTAAACCAAATATCAGATTGAATACTTTCAATAAATATACAGACGGTGAAAACCTTTCCACATCTGTGCCATACCAGATTTTCCGACAGCACTAGATTACAGGCCATTTCCATGCAATTAAAACATTCGTGTCAGGGTAATACTAATTTCACTTGGACGAGTCAAACAAGGTAGCTCATTGCTTTATTTGTTTATTGGCAAATAAGATCCAGCTGCCATACAGTTCCTCAGTATTTATATTTTTTATCTTGGGGTCTTGTGCTGTAATAATCTTTAAAATTACCAGCATTGGGTGACATCATATCGTGGGTATTTACAATAGCCTAAATAATAATAAAGAAACTTTAATTTTTATTCAAAGTCTCCTGGCTTTATTAAAGAGAACACAATGTCTGTGTTATGATATGGTGAAAGTAAATCAGTCTGGATCCAGTTTAATTTCAACATGTCATTCAACCCAAGGCTACTTGCTATTGCTTTGTTTGTTAACGTTTTTTTTGGTTTTTTTTAACTATATGCAATGATTAACTAATACACGTTTCTCTCAGTTGACACTTCACTAATTCTTCACTGCTGTACTTGACTACTTTACCTGTGCCAGTCAGACAATGGGACTTAATCAAAATGACCCCACTACATTCCTGCAACCAGAACAAGTGGTGTGCTGAAGGCATCATCAAAATACCATGCATTCACAGCAACTCAAAACCAGACAACCAGTATACAAATGTTAAGCACACTTGGACAGCATTCAGTTGTCTAACAATGATACAAACAGTAGCATGTCCAAAACATGTGAACCTGCGCAGTCAGACCCATTTCAGCTGTATTTAACATATCTGAAATAAGGAGTTTGGTACATTTGTTGCAAACTAATTTTTTTGGATACACAGGATGCTATTCAACAATAAGTCCTAATAAAAATTGGCCTTTTTTATTCTAAAAATCTGAGCACATGCTAAATGCATGCATTAATATCTAAACAAAGGAAAAATCCTTCTCCATAATATTAGTACAGGAAGGAGGGTTCTCTTAACTGCAACAACTTTTCAATATAGAATGTTGATGAAATCTTTACCAGTGACCACTCCCCTAACACATTGATATTTGATACCTAGCAGGTCTGCACTAACAGCAGGTGGAATTCATGTATCACCAAAGTACTTCTGCAGAAACTCATTAGGAGACACACCTGCTATTTGGATCATTGTTTGTTTCAAGTATGAATGTTACTCCTTTTATCCCATTGCTATGAAGTTCAGCTGGGTCTCAGGTTGGAACCTGCCAGGAAACAGGGCTTGTAGTAATAAGGTCCGTCAATGCAATCTCTAATTTGAACTGGACTGTACTGCCTCCTATTAACATTATTGGTTTAGTTAGACAGACAAAAAAGTTAAAAGTTAACTATTGAGTCACACCAGTTTAATAAAATAAATGGTTGTGAAATCTGACAAACTTGTACTTGTTTTGTATTTGCAAAGTTACAAGAATATACCCTCAACAATACCTAAAAAATACCAAAAAATTTGAAATCTTAAATAAAAATCTAAAATCCTTTCAATCTTAAAATTTCAAGAGAAGTAATCTTTGAAGTAATTCTTTTGGACACCTAGGTTACATGATTTTGCCATAAAAGCCACTTTCTATTGGGACCATTCTGATGAATCCACTTGGTAAAACCTTAAGCCCCTTTCACACTGGCATGCTCTACCCGGGTCAGAACCTACGCGATTTCACACTGCTTTTGATAAAGCAGAGTACAGCTGGGTGACAGACACAAGTACACAATGCGTGTATCAATGCCCCAGCACCTTGTTACAGACACTTCCATTCTTCCATCCTTCTCTGGTCTGAACCATTGCCCCACAATTTTTTATTTTCTAAAAATGTAGTCGTTGCCAATTATTTTATTTTTTTTTCTCCCAATTTGAAATGGCCAATTATTATTTTTAGGCTCAGCTCACTGCTACCACCCCTGCGCTGACACGGGAGCGGCGAAGACGAGCACACGCTGTCCTCCAAAACGTGTGCCATCAGCCGACCGCTTCTTTACACGCTGCGGATTCACCATGCAACCACCCAGGAGCTACAGCGTGGGAGGACAACGCAGCTCCCGGGCAGCTAACAGGCAAGCCCGCAGGCTCCCGGCCAGACTTCAGGGGTCGCTGGTGCGCGGTGAGCTGAGGACACCCTGGCCGACCTAGACCCAAGTAGGAGTGCCAGAGTGAAACGGGCTAAACAGGCATTTTTACTGTTTACTAAAAAAGTGTTAACATGCCTGCATTAATTTTTTTTTTTTTTTATTTAATAAAAAATTTATAATTTATTGCCCCTAAGGTATTTGTGTGTACCGGATACAAACTGTATTTGTCTTGCCCAAATTCATACTTTTGCACAGACGTATCTCTAGGATGCACTACAAATAAACAGGAGCTTGCTGTCCCATTAAGGCCCCTGAAAGGTGGTTTACCATATTGGTCTCATTGTAAGAAGACACTTCGACAGCAGACGGTTGCCCAGAACATTTGGTTTCAGGCAGTGATGTATTGCTTTCAATACTTAGGCATGTCCCTCTTATTTTAGGCTTGGCTCAGTTTTGTTTCATGTTTCTCGATATCTCCCTCCTCAATGGAAGGTCTTCCATTTTCCTCATCATCTTTGTGCTGAATATTGTCGCCTTCAGCTTTCGGCAAGTCTTTTGCATTCTTCATCTCCACCACTTTGTCTTGCCTTTGCTTCTCCTCCTTTTCCAACATCCTGTAGTTATAAAAATTCATAATAAAAAGAAAAAGGCCAGCAAACAGCATAACAGCTCCACACACATAGTACATGTACTTGTAGTCATCAAAAGCATCCACAAGTGCACCTGGAAAAATAAAACAAAATAGACCCTCAGTTATATGACAATAGACTTGCATTCAATATGGATCTGCATTTTCATTACAATGTGTTACATACATTCAGTGTGTATCTGCATCTTCATTACAATGCATTACATACAGATAGTACAAGGCTTTAGTTTAGACACATCTTGTACTTTGTCAACTGTAAAAGAAACTAGCACCACTGCCTATAAACAAGGGGATTACTTGTATTTACTATCACACTGATCTGTGATCACTGATCAATGTGTAACAAATTAGGCAGATGTCAGATAAGGAAGCCCTCTCACCAATCATGACAAGAAATTGGTCCTCCTTACTGTTCAAATCATTACATAATGTTAACCTACAGCTTGCAGTTCTGTCAGAAACCAGTACATCCGATTTTATAAACAACCTTACTGCAAATTGGCTGAATAATGAGAATACATATTTAGTCTTTCTGGTGTGAACTAGAACAGTGATGATGTCTTCTTGTTTCCAGGGCACAGTTACACATCACTGAAAAAGTTACAAGCCAAAAAGGATCTGACTGCAGCTTACATGTCTTTCAAATCTACTGTCTACTATTTAATTTTTTTCTTGGTTCTCAAAAAGAGAGCAACCCAATCCATCTGTTTGGACTTTTGCTGAAAAAAAATAGTCCCCTTGTTAAACATCACAGCTTGACATTTATGTACGTATTATAAAGTAAACAGTGCATCATATTATACTGTGAAAATGAAGATTCCAGCCGTAAATTTCTTCCAAATCATAATTATTCTCCTACTCTATGTAAAAGTCAAAAACAAGCGTAGGTTACGGGCTAGGTAAACTAATTAAAAGTGAAGCTTAATGAGGTGTACTTACCAATAAGGAAGGTACGGGAGTTAAAGATTATCACGTTTCAAAACACCCTGACTCAAAGGCCAAGGTTTGATTAATCCTATTTGTCGTTTGTGTTAACTAGAGAATATAATTGCCATTAAAAATAGTCCATGATTGGGCCTGTAATTATGCCCATCTGGCATCACCACTGCCTTTTAATGTTCCGACAACTTTATAATCATCCAGGTAAGAATCTTTAATGAGTGAAGTCTCTGAACGAAATTCATTAAAAACACCCAGCAAAGGCTAACTACAGCAATTCTATCTCCCCCACTAATTAGGGTGACCTAAAGGTTTACCAGTCAGACCACTTTGAAGCTTATAATGAGTAGGCTTGTAAAAGTAAATGCAATGCTTCTGCCCCCCCCCCTCCCCCGAGAATAAGGTACAATAATCAAACATGTAGGGAACCATTTATTTACTTCATTAAATGGGGAACTCTGCAGCAGGTCACAGAGAATGCCAGACAGCCAATACACTTTTGCCTCATTAAAAAAAAGGAGGAACAAGATAAACTTTTCATATTTGATTTTTTATGGTGGGGAAAATCTTCCAGAGGAAAAACATGAAATAAGCTATTATCTTCGTAACATGGTCCAACTGTCCATAATGTGACAACAAGTTAGGCAAAGACAGCTACAACTTACAGGCCAAGCTCTAATTGAACAACATTTTACTAAGTTGGAATCCCTTAAGACTAAAACTAAAAGCAAGGCGGAGGGGTGCATCAGCACACTATCTGTAAAAGGTAAATCGCTACATTGCGTACATCACCAAGCCTCTATTGTATATAATCAGTTTCATCAAAACTCAACAAGTGTTTTTCAAGACAGTAACCATCTAGCATTCACAGTACACAGAATAGCCTTTTCAACAAATGCCCACTGAATACAGAACCTTAAAACGGCCATAGCCGACCAATCAGATGACCTGTTTTCTGACCTAGCTAGAGAATTTTATACCAAAGGAGGTGTGTTTAAAGCCTGGATATTACCACCTGCCTGAATTCTGAACATTTCCTCATTTTTACTAAATCAATCAAAAGCCTGTTTTCACAGCCATAAAACATACAGAATGAATATACTGCATTGTTTTTACAAAACCATTGAATCTTTTTTTTCTTCATGTTCCATCCGTGTTTCGTATGAACTTCCTTTAAAATAAAAAAAAAGTCTGCACACACAGATTAATATAGTACAACGCACAATTCTAGCAAACTACTAATGCAATACAACACAAAATTCTAGCAAAATACAACAGGTACAGACATTTTTCTTGAAATAGGAGACCAGATGTGGCTGTATCTCTATTTGCAAGCACTGTGCAACTGAACTCATGCAAAAAGCAAAGTAGTTTTGAGACCTTGGCATCATTTAGGAGTTGTTAGCACTTATAAATGTTCCATAAATTTGTAAAGCAGAAGAATTCTCCAGCGATTGTTCAATAGAACAAGGAGCTCACCGCTCATGGCAGAACAGTAAATAAGCGTGACCAATTACAGGTTCTCTCCTGGCACGTTCTGTGAGTAAACTCATTCACCGACGATAATCCAATTTTAGCAGAACGCTCTATAATCTACAGCTTTGAAGGTAGGTGTTTTAACTCTGCTATGACCACTAACACCATTGAAATTATAGTCTAGCCCACCCCCCAAACAGGTTCAGGGTTCATAGCAACTAAATTATCTTTTCAATGCACAGCTACCATTGAACAAATACTGAACAATACAGTTTAGCTGTTTGTGAGTGTCAACGATACAGTGAACCATATATCTCATGCAAAGGCAGTCTATTAAGCAATTGTAAACATATAAGAAGCTTTTATCTTATGAAGACGTGAGCTGAAATGTTAGATACTCACCTCCAAGTGGAGGTCCTAGAAGAACAGGGCAGCATTCAATGATGGTTACAAGACCAACAGCACTGGAGAAGCGCTGTGCTCCCACAAGGTCCATAAGAGTCTCAAATAGCAAGGCACAGACCATGCCAAATGCCAAACCAAAGATTACTGCATATACAACCAGTCCTGAATATCCTGTTGCCAAAGGGCAAAGAAGGTGACAGACACCATTAAATGCAACTGAAAAACTGAAAAAATACTGAATCCTTGGCCTTATCCACTTAGTGTTAGCAATCAGGCCAGTGCCAGGTCTGGCAATCATGTCAACAATGGCGAGAATGGAGAGCAGGAATGCAGCTGAGTATTCATCGATTCCAAGGTGCTTGGCATATGGTGCCAAGAAAACAATGGGTGCGAAGAAACCAAAGAACATGATGATGTTTCCTACAAGGTAGATGAGGAAGCCCCTGTGTTTGAAAAGTGAAAGATCTATAAACTTACTGATCTTCTGACAGCAGTCCTGCTTTTCTTGCTGCTCCTTCCCAGTCAGCAAGCTTACAACTTGGGAATTAACTTTTTCGGTTGTGCCTGCTTTGGTAATGTCCTCTTTGCAGGGCATGTTAAGCTCTTTATCTGTCTCTTTCTGGATTTGGTTAGGTGGTGCTCCAATAGGCCTAAAGAGAGCACCAGCCACGCAACAGTTTAACAACATGGCACCCAGAATGAAGAAGCTGCCTCTCCAGCCAAAAGTGTCAAACAAGAATTGATTTAGGGGGGCCAGGGCACAAAGGAAGACTGGACTTCCTGCCATGGCGAGGCCATTAGCTATTGGTCTTCTTTTCAAAAAGTATCTCCCAATAATGGTCAGAGATGGTTGGAGATTGAAGGCAAGGCCAAATCCTTTAAAATAAGAAAACAAAAACAGTGTTTAAATCTACTTGGCAGTACGCTGTAGACATGTCTTTGTATGATTTGTACAGAAATAAACTCAATACACAGAAAAGTTCAATCAAATGCATTTCACTTCCATATAGACATTAAAAATAGCAGCTCTGAATCCTTTCAGCTTTCAGAGGAATTTAATTATGAACCCAGAAACTAGATTAAAAAAAGTTTCTCATTTTAACCAATACAGCAATCATGTAGGACTCCTAGTTATCTGACCATTTAATTTCTCTGGCACAAATCCAGTCTAATATAATCTTGTTTGTTTGTTTAATCTTTTAGCTTTCACATAAATAACTTCGCTAGATGGGTAGACAGTGAAAATGAAGTCATTTTAAACCTTTGGAAACATATTCTAATGATATGTTGCATAACACTAAAGTATATCGGTTTCAAAAGTGATATGTGATTGTAAATCTAATTATTGTAAGCGCCTGAATTAGAGCAACATTTCTGTCAGTGCAAGGGTATATATATCATGTATGCACCAAGCATATTATTAAATAATAATAAACAGGATATCGTTTGCAGGACGCACTTTGTGATTTATAAAACCTTCACAATGTAAGTGATGATGGTGCACAACATGCCAGATAAAAGGTGTAGTTATGACTGACGCAACATGATTTTATCTAGTACTTTTCTCCTGTCCTTGGTGTAAGCCCATTAAACTAGCATAGTATAAAATGAACTTTAGTTAACTTTCAAATAAAGGCTCTTTAACGAGATCTGGGCAAAATGTCAGCTAGCATTCTGTGCCAATTAATTCCTCACACATTCTCCTTACTGGGTAATTAGTCTTGCAAGTTGCTCTGGGCTCCCTACAAAGAGTGGAACCTTGTCATGCCACACCTTAAGCTGCAACCTGATGAAAACCCCGTAGGTCAATTACACACAATCCTCACTCATAGCAACAAAGGAGCATTGCTTTTAAAATACTACTGGCAGGATTGCCATTGTAGATCAAGACAGAATGAAAAAAGTAACCTGCTCCAAAACAACTGCAAACAGAGGAGATCAGCCTTGGAACTTTTCAAAATCTGCATAACCCAGCTCTGACATGGTTACTTGAGGTAAGTGTGCACTACAACATGACCCCTGCAACCAGAGAAGCACCGAGCTGGGAGACAAGGCAAGCAACTCCCATAAGGAGGTGACTGGTAGAAGTTCCAATTATTTGTTGTTATTTTGCAATTTAACTCCTCCCTAGAGTCCAGCGCCAGTTTGTACTGCAAAAGAACTGATTCTACAGTTTGTTACCTTTCCCCATGAGGACTCAAGTTGGACTAAAGTGTGCCCTCCCTGATGCAAAAGGGGACATGGGCCTAAGTTTACAGTACGGGCCGGGGGGGGGGGGTGGCAAAATAGAAGTCATAGTTGCATGGCATCTACCCAGTTTAGTTAACCCTTTTCCCAAACTGAAATCAGAACTATCAGAGCTGATCAATGGGATTTCTGGGTTTTGGTGCTGCTTGTTTCCCCAGATAAGCAGCAAGAAGATAAACAAGAGGTCAGTTTCAACATTTCAAGTCAAAGTGTCAATTGAGGTGCAGTCATTTCAACAAGTCCCACCACAAATTCCTGGAACGTTGGACATAGGCTGTGCTTTAGGCAGAAGGGCATCCAAAGACTATTAAATCAAAGTATTTCTAATTAAAATGCATTCGGTGCCAAATGCTACAGCTTTCAATATTGACTTATTAAAAGTTTCCAGTGGGCAGTTTAGAAATGAATTCCATTTTGTTTAATAGACCAGTAATCTGAAAAGGATTTGCAGCACAAATCCACCTTCTTAAAAAGTGCTCATGCTTCAGATTTTTGGGTTTATTGTCATTTTAGACCAGCTCAAACCGAGATGTAAAAATTCAATACATAAAACATGTACTATTGACAAGGAATACATACCTCCAATGAGTCCAGTGCAGATATACAAGTGAATGACGTTTGTGCCAAAAGAGGCAGATACCATTGCAACTGCACACATGATTCCGCCAGCGATGACCACAGGCCTGCTGCCATAGCGGTTTACAAGTATACTGCTAACAGGGCCTAAGTAATAAAAAAAAAAAAGTGAGAAAAAGGACATTGCACAAAAAACTAAAAAATGCTACACAACATGAAAAATAAACAGCTGTTTTGGGCCATTAAAAGGGTGAAGGGTGAATATTCTATATCTATCTATATCTATCTATCTATATTATATATCTATCTATCTATCTATCGGGTGGGGGGGGGGGGGTGGGGGGGGGGGTTTGGGTGGTTTTGTGTACACCCCCCAAAAACCACAACCCAAAGCACCCACACCAAACCAACCCAACCCACTTTGTTGTATCTATCTATCTATCTATCTATCTATCTATCTATCTATCTATATATATATATATATATATATATATATATTATATATATATAGGTATATATATAATATGATAAAACTGACTGAATACTTACCTAATCTACCCCTGAGAATTAGGATTCATGTTCTGTAACAGCAATTAATTACACATGTGCAAGGGCAGTAAGCATACCAAATACATGCATTCATTATTGTAAATTTAGAAGCTGAGTGGGTCAGGGATTACTCTCTTGAATTAATCATGTTTTACTAATGAGCCAAATCATTTCTAATTGTTTATAGTACACGGCTCTGCTTGAGCAATCAGGGCTTGACAGAGTGGTTATCTGTGGAACACAACACTTTGTATACTACACACTACTCAATTTTTCTAAAAGGTGCAACTCAGATGAACAGCTTTAAAAAGCTCCCACAGCAGCCGAAATGTCAGCATGAAGTCAGAGTCCACATATTAGGAAATTTAAGTTTCCTAATAGGTGGATAGCAAGCTGCATGTTAATTATTGACTTTGAGAAGTTCACACTAGGTGTATTTGATATTTATAATGGCAAGGTTGTAAATTTGCCAAATTTCCCCCAGGTTTTTTGGGGAAAGTGATTCTTAACCATTTCACAACGTTGGGCTTCTTGAACGTTAGAAAGGCAAAGCTAGTGATGCTCACAGTCTCACTGAAGTTTAATCCAAGGGTGTTGCAAAAAAATAAAAAATAAAAAAGTTACCTTTTATGCACTTACACGTCATTACTTATATCTGAACTGCCTACCATCTAAGCAATCAACTCTACGGCACCCACATTTATAACGATATACATTATTAAAATGAAATTCAATCAAATCCAAGTAATAAATCATAACTAAGCATCATTTTGGTAAACAGCCAACTTTTTTTTTTCCTTGAAAGGAGTACCACACAGTAAAAAGACAAACTGTATATACTATAACCACAAGACCTTTTATTATGTTCAATATTTTCATCAAGCAAGAGCCTGAGCTTTCCACAGCGATGATCATAAACACTGAAAAACTCTTGGGACCGTCTCGAGATTGCTTTCAGCGAGTCACCATCAAGTGCACAAAAGCTGAACAGGAGAAGATTATCCTAGGATTACATTGCTTTCTGTTCTGCATTATGAATCCCATCAGAAAATTGACTCTTTTTAATATAATTAGGTTATACTGTAAAGTTTCTTTTTTTTGTTGCTATTGTTTGTACTAAAATGAGTTGTTCATTGAGCTATAGGGAGGAATACCAACATCAATTCCTGGCTCAAGATTATTTACACATTATACTTAAATGAAAGTAGTTCTAAAGCCAAGGACTGCGTGCAGGGCTAGTGCGAGTTTCAAAGATATTAAACCATTATATTACATTAAGGAGATTATTTTCAAAATGCAGTGACTATTCCAAATCAGAAAAATGTTGACCTAGACAGAGGTCACTGAACTGCTGATCACAACTCTGCTGCTGCTTTTGATGTTCTGCAAGATAAACCAGAGGAGTTGAGCAAGGCCCTTACTGCTTAGAAAGAGACAGCCTTCAAATGAATTGCACTCTAGCTTCATGCAATAACAAGGGTCACTGGAACAAGAACATAATGTTGCAATACTGGAGGTTAAAAGCAATTCTGTAATGAAGTATATGAAGCTTACATAAGATAGAACTTGCTGACATCAACATGGAATCACTATAATCGATTCCAGGAGCAATATGCAGGGGTAGAAACTCATGCTCACCTACGGTGAATTATATCTGATGAGGACTAGTTGATGTCTGTAACTCAGTAGTCCTCTGGGCGAGTACTTAAATGTACACACACTCTCATGTTCAGTCTTGCGTTAAAAATGCAGGGAAGTCAATTTTCTAAGGGGTGTAGCAGTGGTGAATAAGCATTCACAAATAATGCTTAGAAAACTTAATGACGTTTTATGTTTGTGTTGTCCCTCTGTGTGGAATGCAAAGTTTATCGTTTGAATTTACTAAAACAAGTTGCATTTTTAAGTAAGCGTAAAGTCATTTTACAGAAATGTGGAGATTTACACGAGGTTACGACCCTGACTGAAGAAGTCATTAGCAAAGGTAGTTTTAACATTTTAAAACTAATAAACAAACAATTGCCATAATGAACATTATGATAGTATGACGCTTAAAACAAAAACACAATATATTCATAATAAAGTTATTATCTATAAAACAGCAACAAATTTAAAGTTTGGGACTCGCTGTCTGTAGCTTGGTGTTGTTTACATTACACTATGTAACACAATTTTTGTTCCTGGGTAGTAAGTGTTATTTCCTAATTGCTTGCCTCAAAAGTATAGAAAATGGCTATTATTCCCCACAAACTTTGCTTTTGTGACCAGCACAGGTAAATTTCAAAATATCACTATTTCCAATGAGAAAACTGGTTTTTTTTGTCTTCATTCACGTAAAAAAAACCAACAAATTTACAGCATAATCGTAAATCTCGAAAAACTACTCCCTTCTAAATCTTTTGAGTCATTTTTGTATTACTTTAATATAAATACATGTTAATTTGGATTCATGTGTTGTTTTTTTCTGACTTTATGTGAACGAAAAGACACAAAAGCGCCCGTTTTCTCATTGGAAATAGTGATATTTTGAAATTTACCTGTCCTGGTCACAAAAGCAAAGTTTGTGGGGAATAATAGCCATTTTCTATACTTTTGAGGCATAAGCAATTAGGAAATAACACTTACTACCCAAGAACAAAATAATAATAATAATTTGTTACACAGTGTTATCGTCAGCATACTTTAAGTTACTGGTAGCTGAAATTACTTTTTGAAAAACACACTTCTTATACCAATACAGTACTGGTGAGCGATAATCAGTTTGTTGATAACAGGAGCACTGGCGGAGATTCCGTGAGTGCTCCGGGGCTCAAACACTTGGGGGTCCCACATAGTGCAAATAAATCACCTGTTCTGTCAAATTATAGTGTGGATGCTTCACAATCAGAACTGTTATTGCAGCGTTTAAAAATATTAAATCCATGTATACAGCTTTCTTGAAAAGATCGGTGTTTCCCTTGTTTTTCTTTTGTGTTTGTTATGCTCTCATTAGTATCTATAGTAGATACAGCGCCCATCAGTTCTGGCAGATTCTACTGTAATGTACTGTGCTGAAGCTGTTTTCTCCCAATGCTAATTTAAAAAAAAAAAAAAAAAAAAAGCCACCTAGCTAACAATTTAATCTCGGGGGCTACAGCGAAACGTACTGTCTTTAAATTGGGACTTTAGTGAAGACCGCATGCGTACGTGTGAGAATTTGTTCCTGTCATCCCGTCTGGTGCTGTCAGTGTCAGTTTCTCAGCACACAGTACAGTAGTTGCTCAGTAACGATGCGGAAATAGGTGATTGATTGATCTTTATAAGCGGCATTTAAAGCTGGAGTCACACTTGATATGAGGTTGTTGAAATTCAGATTAAAATTAAATCTATTTAAAACTGCATAGCAAGGCTTACGTTTACAACTGTTTGTCTGGTGTTATCAAGCAGCTGTTTGAATCTGCATGCTAAGCCTTGTTTAGTAGCTTCACAATAGAAAAACTGATTTTAATAAGGGACTTTAACAAGGGTTGCTCACTGCCTACTGTGTTCTAAGAACCAGGCAAAACCTGTGATCATGAACTGAATTAAAAAAAAAAAAAAAAAAAAAATCGCTCCTCATCTATTTCAAACCCGGATTTGCTCTTTAAGGTAAAAACAGCAAAATCACTTGTCATTGCAGCATGTATATTTTCATACCTTAAGATTTGAAATTATAGGATGTGGTGGTGCAGCTCAACCTATAAAAATGAAACTATTAATAAAGTAGGTTTTAATGCACGGGGTATCACTGACCTCCAAGGTCTTCTGATAGATTATAAAACAATTACAAAACTGGGGCTACTACAGCACATAACATACTGTAGACAATGCACCCAAATCATACAATATTAACATTTGAATCTCAATGCTTGGAGAGTTTGCAAATATAACTACGTTTCTTTAAAAGACCAGAACATAAATATATCTACAGTAAGGTTATTACAATGATTGAATACTGTTTGTCACAGTCCTATTTAATATTGAACAGTACTAAGGAATTAAAGCACTACAACATTATTCAGTTTAAGCTTGTAGTTCAAACCTTTTCTTGGACTGACACATTTTTCAGCCTCAACATTTATGTGACTAACATTTTTAGCAAATTAACCTTTATGTAAAAAAAAAAAAAAAGTCTCAAGCCGCATGTGGTCAACAGGGATTTCTTGTTCTACAGAGGCCTTGTCAATCACAAAGCTTTGCGACATCAACAAAGTGGATAACCTCACACAAGTCAGTAGAGAAGTGCCAATACAGATTTGATCTCTGCACTACCCACTAAAAACATACCCCTTACAAATGTGGATCTTTGCTACTATATGTATATAAACAATCTTAAAACAGCTTTTATACTTTATTTCAAATTCCATTTCCCTGAGTCATGGCCAAATAACAGATATTTGAGAATAGGAAAATAAAATGGTATGAATCCCAAGTTATTTCTTTCCTTAACATTACGGTACTAATTCTTTTGTTTCGAATCAGTTGCAGATGCTTTATTCCCATCCTTTTAAATGTCAGGTGACTTTGCTAAATGGAGCCAAGAACAAAATGATAAAGCTTTGTGACTCAAAGCAAGTACACAAGAATATTTCACAGAGATTCCTCCTTCCATTATTGCTGCTAACTGAAAAGGCAACTTCAGCAAAGACTCATGAAACTGTGACCTTGAAGCAGTTTGACAGATTTCTCCAAATTCTTAATCTTCTCATCCAATGATATTTCAAGCTAGTTAAATAGCCAATTTAGTTACAGATCTGAACAACGAAACAGTAAAATAAATGGATGTTACATAACATATGCTAGATAAAAGTATGAATGATACTTAAATATGTATTTATAGCAACTAACGTGGTATGATGCATAAATCCTTTAGCTTTCCTGCATTGAATTATCATATAAAAGATGTGTCATACACAGTATGTTAGGACTGTGTGGGTTTGAAGTAGGTACACATCAAATCATTTGAAAAGCACAATACAGAGAAGGTAAAAAAAAACTAAAATAAATAAATAAATGCAAAGCTACAAATACTTAAGTACACAGCGTGTAAGATTTCACCATCAATAGTAGCAGAAACTGAAAGCAATTTTCTATAAATGCACCTCATTCTGCCACTTCTAAATGCATTCTGCTCAAACCTACAATTCGGATCTTATGACAACAAGGGACGACAAATGAATACAATACTGCAGGGCTGAAATGTAACACTCATCCTGTTCTTTAAACCCAAATCACATGACTATTATTCGGTTTTCTCAAATGAAAAAAGTTGAATACAATCTTTGTAGGCAAGTCAGATACTAAAAGTAGAATTTAAAATAGCAAAGTTTATAGTTCAAGTTAAAGTAATTGGCCACATACAAAAAAAGCCTGAAGGAAATTGGTTTATAACACACCAACACTTTAATTACCCGGAGAGTAAGCACGATGAACCAGTTATTAAAGGCTACCAGTCTTCACTTAATGTCAGCGTGATGCAAGACAAAGATCACTGCTCCAATACAGTCACAGGATATCCAGCATTTTATAGATTACCTTAATCCAAATGCAATAAAATTCATATCTACGGCTAGTAATATGCATCCTTTTTTAAATTTTTTTCATTGCCTGCAGCAATATTGCTCATTTATTATGAATCTTCCTTTCACTGCTGGAGCATTTCGATTAGGGTTTCAAGCCCAGCCATCCCTGTTACACAAAGCGAAGGAGTTACGTGGCAAATGCAGGTGTGAGAAAGGGCAGGCTAGACTCATGTGATAAAGGTTGTTAAAGGTTCTGTGATGGAAATCGAATGATTTTTGGTGTTAGATCTCCTTCCCGATCTGTAAGGGTGCTGAGTAAAGGAAACACAGTACTGTGGACTAGATGGCCCGACAGTTCATTCCCAGGGTTAGGCGGAAGTTTGCCATCTAGAAAGGGGGCTGAGTTACGGTACACTAAATCATTGACCCAGAAGATTAACGTTGTGGCCTCCGTGGATTGGAGGAGGGGGTGCGCTCGTTAACCAAGGGGTCATGGTTGACGGTATAAAAAGGGGACGTAGTGAGGTGATCTGTTCATTTGTGAATGGTTAAACTGTTAACTAAAAGGAAAACTATGCTGTGATAATAGTGAGTGTTTGTTTTGCCATTATTAAATACTGTTTTTTGTTAATTAGACCGCTAACACGATCCGGGGGTGTAGCCAAAGGCCAGCACTAAACCCTGATCAACATCACTGCACTTTGTTTCACTAAGGACTGTATATTAACCACAAGCACTAGAGCACACACTGTGGACTTGTGTGGGTGTGTGTTACGTGTGGGTGAACAAGAACGGGACTTTTTATTTGGGAACCAACCGTGGATTTAAAAACAGAGCAACACTGTATTTCCTGTCAACATTGTTTATTACAAATAATTAAACACCATTGCACCTGGATTATTGTTGTCTACTTATTGATCATCTGCACCTGCACACTGTTAACCACTTTTCCACAGTTCACAAATGCAAAAGGTAATATTTTAACATTTACAATCACAACTGACTGACTATCTGGCATTACTAGTTAACTTTGTATGTTCATGTAATAATGCCCTGCAATTTATTATACACTATATTGTACTTATCTTGTCGTGGTAGCTGACCAATGGAACATTCATACCAGATGGTCTTAAATTAGGGCTTCTGATTACCTTAGTTGCCTTTATCTATTCACATCAATGAAAGGTGGGAGTCTAACGTACACCTAACATGCAAACTTAAAGATTACAAATTGACTCCTTAAAAAAAAAAAAAGTACAGAATCTATATTGTATACATCTTGGACAAAGCATATCTTATACCTTGAGGCTGATCAAGTTATGTAAACATCAGACAAGATTAGCACACTGAATGTTACCAATAATATGTTGTGCTTAGTTTTATGTGTTCTTTATCTCTGTAACCACATTTCCTTATCTACACACCATAACTCCAGTTTGTATAGAACAGAGGAGCAGTATTTTCAATACTGCACTGTCACAGTGCGCAACCTGAAACATGTCTGATTATAGTTGCCTTGCAAATCTTGACTTCACATTTTCACAGACCTACCTAACCCATTCCCAGGTCTTGAAACAGATTTTCTTCTACATTGTTGTGGGTATTTTATTATGGCAGTAATAAGGAGTTCATTTGAGCAAATTAGTCTACCACTGAAAGGTTTTAAGCTGTATTAAGAAACATCAGTTGTGCACCAACTACTAAGTAGCTGTGTTTCCATTAAAAGGTTAAAAATACTAAGTGCTTAAACAAAAAACAAGCCCAACAAGAGGAGTGGAAAGGCTGAATTTGCATAAATGTAGCAGTTATTCAAAAGTCCTAAACATGGAATTTTGGAAACTTCGTTACTTAATGCAAGCCAATGGAAATGTGTATATTTACATAAAAGGCAAGCATATGACCCAAAATCTTCCCAGCATGCTCGCATTACCTAGATTGTGCTCCACGTAAGCGTAATGCAGAGCTGTCTTGCAAGGAACTGTGGCTAGTAGCAACCCATAAAATAAAACATATTAATTACATATAGTCATAAAACCAGCAAAAAGATGCCAAATAAGGTGAGAGGAATGTGAAACAAGCACTACTGTACAGCAACCACAACCCCGGGCTCCTTTCCGTATGGGTGAAGTCAGCAGGATGGTCCATTGTTTTTTTCTTTTGGTAATGGATTTTATGCTAACATAGCCAATGACTCAGTGTGCCTTCTCTAGATCCAAAAAACCTTAAACAGGTCATGCAACACAATATGGCAGCCTAGCTCACCTACACGATTAACACACCAAAAAACACAAAATAAAACCAGGGGTACCAGATCTTAGAATTAAGGAAGACGGATTGCATGAAATCAGCAGTTAAATATATTTACTTAATAATCATTATCACATGCTTTTGGCAGCGATCCATTTTGTGCAGCCCATAGATAAACATGTTTACTGGGTTGCAGACACATTAACTCAACTCATTCATTCAGTCAGGCATTGAAACACACAAACCTGCAAGAGAAAACTTCACTAAATCTAACTTTTCAACATGCATTTAACACAGGTGTGGAGTGTAACACAGGTCTAGTTGTTGTAGATTGTGACAGTAAACTGATTGGTTCACAAATTGCAAATCACTAACTATTAATGAAATTGTTCCACAGTGAGATTACAAGTTTAATACATATTGCCTGCAAGTAAATTAAATTGGGTGTTTTTTTACAAGAAAGAAGTTCCCATATTCTATAGCCACCAATTTGAGAAACAATTAATAACACACAATGTTACCAATGACAGTATTTATATCTGATTTTTTTTTTTTTTTTTTTTTTTTAAATCCAACGACCTTCAACACACTGTGTTCAAGTTTATATATATATATATATATATATATATATATATATATTATATATATATATATATATATATATGAAAAGCTGTTTACTGTGGTCTCACACTGTTCTTTGTCTCCTTTGAACTTACCTCCACTATACATTGCTGCCAACATTATAGAAGATAGCCAGGCTATTTCACTGTAGGAAATGGAAAAGTACTCCTGGATTTCTTTGAAGTAGATAGTTAAAGCTTTAGGGAAAGCATAGGAGAATCCTATGGAAATGAAAGCACCGAAAACAACTGCCCATCCCCATCCGCCATCAGGAGGGGTATATCCCAGGTTTGTAGCTGGTTGAGGTGGCATGGTACCTGTGTTCAAATTCCTGGAGAGTCAGTAGAACACATAAGAATTTACCATACATACAGCTACCGTTCTTTAACACGCTATGTTTGACATCACATTTATACAATACAGTGTAATAGAAAAATATAAGTAGTAATAAACTAGCATTGAAAGGAAACGCTTACGATTAAGTGTGAGCTATATGGGTGTAAGTATTCAAGATTTCCCGTAATTAACAGGAGATATTATTTATTTATTTAAAATTAATCTTTATGCCTCAATGAAGAAAAAAAGTTCCAAATTCAATTTTGATCTAATTCAGTTTATTAAAAGTTAAACCTGAAGGGCTTTCAGATGCATGCAGTCAGGTTGTGGCCTTATAAATTTACATTAGTCCAATTAAAGCATTTCAGCAAACAATGTAATATTGTTAAATAGTAAAAGTACTTGTGGTAATAGTGTTGGATATAAAAAAAAGCAATTCTGCTAATGGTCTACGTAAGCAACTGCATACAAAATAAAGTACTGACATTCTGACCAAAGACAAGCCCATTTGTATGTGTTATATATATATATATATATATATATATATATATATATATATATATATATATATATATATATATATATAATATATACATAGGGCCGGCGTATCTCATTCTAAATGTCCCCTAGTTGCCAGTACAATTACCTGCAACAATGACGTTGCAAAGTGACATTACTCACGGTGTTTCGGTGTGGAAGAAGCACCTCGGTTACAGAAAAGTATCCTGTCACGTAATGTCCTAATATCACATTTAAGACTAACCAAATCAGCAATACAAACGCTTTATTTTGTTTTTAGTTCGCATGGGATTCCCCCATTATTTTTTTTTTTAAATAAAATACATTTTTAACAGACCAAGTAGCGACTTAAACCCGTTTTACAAAGAAAAGGACACGTGGAGCCTGAAATTCCAATACACAAACGTGGAAACTTATTTACTAAAAATGCAAACTGGTTGATAACCATAATAAAGATCTATGACTGGATGGATAAAAGTCTTACCTCCTTGCGCTGAAAAGGTTGCTCAATGTCCGTGTTACTTTGTTGTGAGAGTAAGCACCATTCATCCGAAAATAGACAAACGCGCAGTTTATTAACTTTTGATCACGTGGTCTCAGTTTCCCCATTCCCTTCAAATGCCCCTCCCTTTTTTTATTAACGACAATGTAGATATAAACTGTAGATATCACTGCCTTAACCAAAAGCAATTTATTCTAATTCTTATTAACATTACTTGTGTTGAGAATGTCGTGGTTTTTTTTTGGTTTTTTTTTCCCACAAGCTATCATGCCCTGTTGTTGCAGGGTAACAGTAAGAATTCCAACGACGGTGAATGACAGAGAAAGATCAAATAATTCAGGATATGCAAATATTTAAAATACAATGGCCCAAATAAGCTAACTATAATAGTGGTAATATTGCTAGTACAGTACTATAGTGCTAATAAGAGGTTAGGAAACTGGATAACCCTGCTGCCTGAAACGCAATTGAATTCGCAGTTAACAGAGTTTTTTTGTTATAGTGAGTAGAATAAAAACAAGTATAATTAAGAGTATATAAATTAAATGTGTCATATTTAAAACAGATAACGTATTTCATATTGTATCATACAAATAGCGTCATGTCTCCTGTGGCTCACCTAAAAGCACTGCCGTTGCTGGGTGCGCTCCTGGCTGGGGGATAGTTTATACCGGGCTTTTGCCACTACTTCTGGTCAGGTGCAGAAATTCTATGGGAAAAAAAGAGAATGTTTCAATGTTTTTTTCTTTCTTTCTTTCTTTTTTATATGGTAAGGCAGTATATTGAAATTTCAAGCATTCTAATATCTTACTCTGGAAAAGCAAAATAATCAAATCTATGCAAAGAACATGGTCATCAACATTCTTCTCAGTGACCTTTAACAGTCCACGTGGCATGGTAGATAATTGACTTGGAGATAATGCTTAGCTTATCAGTTTCTCCAAAATATAACAGTGACCCTACAGTGACTATTCACCAACTGGTAGTCAGACTCCACTTTGGTGTAGGCTATAATTGCATAAACAGTTTTACTGTGTTTTAAAATGTTATTAGATACCAATTTTCACTGGGAACTTGTTCAGGCATGTCGGATTGGAGGTCAGTATACACTATTAACTGAAGTGGAAGTTCCAAATTAAACATGTAGATTTAAAACATTAATTAGACAACATACTGTTGAGGTTCACCCCATATGACAATAAGCAGTTGTGGTATACATTCAGACACAAGTTAAACTTGGCAATGGAACAGAACTTGAGAAAATTAATTTTATTGACTGACAACAGCAGCAGACAGGAGGGAAAGAAAATACATGCGTCCCCTTTTCGACTGAATTTCTGTTAACCTTTAATTTTATGAAAATGACTAGCCTTTTCCACACACAATGGAAATTAAAAAGGGGATTCCCACAAATGTTTGAGAAAATCAGTGTCTGTTTGTAATTGTATTTATTTATTCATTCTGAAGATACATGCAAATTTAAAGCAAAATCTATTTATAAGTATTTGCTA
This sequence comes from Polyodon spathula, assembly GCF_017654505.1. NCBI lineage: Eukaryota > Metazoa > Chordata > Actinopteri > Acipenseriformes > Polyodontidae > Polyodon > Polyodon spathula. Next base: position 6,926,477 of record NC_054556.1, on the reverse strand, counting down.
AGAACACTTCTTACACAGAATAGTAATTTCCTTTGCGATGCCATTAACAGCATTTGAAAACAGAAAATACTTCATTTAACCAAATAAATCCCTGCCACTACACCTGATAATGGATGCAAACACACGGTATTATAAGAAATTCAACTTAGTGATCATATTCAGAGTCTGAGATTTAAATGTTACAGAAAACCCAATAAAATTGACAGAAACTTATTCTTTTATTCATTATTCTCTATTAAATCGATCTTGAAAGTATTGTAAAGAAAAAAAAAAAAATTAACATTTTATTTGGACTACACATTTTTGTCCTTATGGCCAATCATATTTAGTATGTTAACAGAGCAAAGCTCCACTTCTTTTAATCATTTAAGCCAAGTAAAGCACATCTATGCTTCAAGCAGAAGTAAAACTGGTAGATACCCCAAACCATGTGCAAGCACAGCAAACATTTTCCAGTATATCAGACAGATTTATACAAATACAGTACCGTGTATTGCTATAATCCTGAGAATCACACATTTCAAGTCACTGCTTAACAGACTACAAAGCTCCCAGCTAAAACAGTGCTGGCCATGTTAACTATGGCAGAATCCACAACTGAAAGCAGTTCTGCTTCACTTTATTTTCATATCTTAGTATTTACATGTAATATTATTAGCTGCTTTAGATGTTCATTTCATACACACAAAAACTATCCTTGTTGGGGGATTTCATCTTTTTGTAAGAAGTTAGACCTGCATGCTACAGCTGTCACAGTAATGCTATTGTGTTCTTATGTACAATACAGACCAATAGCTGACTTAATTGTATTTCTAGATGGTTGTATCATTCTTTTTTGGGGGAGGAAAGCTTCATTTTACTTTCTGAAATGACGAATGTGTAGTGCAAATGTAAAATTACACAGATATTGAACAAAACGGTTGTAAAAGTAACCACAGCAGGTACTTTCATATGATAATTTACTAGATTACTTATTAGCTAACTCTATTCTACATGAGTATTAACTAGCTACACACCACTAAACATACACTTTGTCTCGTCTCTGTAAATAGAAGATTGTCAAAAAAGCAGCACCAAAATATAACACATTTTAAACAAACGCAAATACGTTAAACTTATTCTAGAACACATACATTAAAAATATATATATATTCAGAGTGGTGCTTCAAAGTTTGCAGCTACGAAGCTTAACAATGACTAGGACTTAGTTTTCAGAAACAATTAAGATGTTGAAGGTGCATATTAAAAGGCTAAGGGGTTGATTTGAACAACCTAGGCTATACAATGCCTTGATAAACTGGAGCTTGATATTTTTTTTATAGAGAGAGAGAGAGAGACACACACACACACATATTTAGTGATCCTGGGATTACCCCAAAAAATAAGTGTTTAATGCAGCAGGGGGCATTCTCTGGTACTGTAAATGCTCTAAAATATCCAGCAGTATTCTAGAGGGCTACAGGTTGAACAAATGAACCTCCAGGTATATTGTATGTCTCAATCTTGGTTTATGGCTCAGTAGGCACTCTGATGACTTTGTGACATGTTTGCATAAAATGAACCACAAATGTTAAACTCCACAAAATCTAAACAATACACGTTGTTCAGAATACAGTCTAAGCAAACCGACTATAAATAATGAAAAAAATGATAATACTGTTAAATTATAGAAAACACACTTGAAAAAAAAAAGCTGCAGCAATAGTTTGTACTATTAACAATTTTATGATTCAGCATTATTGCTACTCCAACTCATTTGTTTCTTCAGGAATTTAGAATGACATAGGGCACCTCTACATTCTCTACTGTTCAAACGTTTTCAAGAGTCTGTTTTTTCAAGTTATTCACGCTGTTGAGTCCAGTTGAAACTGCTCTGGAGTTGTATTTACATGTGAAAGATGGAATATCGGGCTTGGTCCCTCCTTTCAGCAATCAATGAATGAAACTAAAAACGCCAGACAAATCCAGCCAAAGCAATTCAGTCTTTTATATCAATACATTTCTTTCAACGACATAGCGCTCAGCACCAGCTGTTTATATATATGTTTTTTAATGACACACGTGTATTGTGGTAGAACAGAAAAAGCTAAAAAATTGCCCAATGTCACTTTAAATTCAAAGAGTAGCGATACATTTACAGGCGAAACATAAATAACAAATTGAGCCAACGTTGCAGCAGTTCTACATTCTACATGTAATGTTTTAATCAAATCCCCCATAACACAAGTAATGAAATCAAAATAATATTTATACTGAACTACCCTTCCTTACAAATTACATTCTCTCGATTAAAATGGAGAATCTCTACAACAGTACAACAAATAATCCTATGAAGTGTAGGCCCACCAATTTGAATATATTCTGGATGCTTTTAAACCACATTTTGACCTTCAGAAAATGTCAAAGAACTACCTGTCAACAAAATGCTGTGCATACCCGTATGAATAATTTAAATAGATTAGATTTCGTTTCATTTAATTTTAAAATTCTAACCTACCAACCATCTAAAATGCTACTTAATAAAATGGCTCAAAATATGCAGAAGACAGACAATAATTGCACTTATGAATCGTTTTACAAATGTTAAGTATCAACAAAAGTAATTAGTAGTGCAAGCTTTAAAAACCACCCATCATATAAACACCTTAATGTTTAAGACAATCATTCTCCCATACTGCAAATGCTGATAGTACCAGAGACAAGCAAATTGTAGCACCAGACACCCTGACTGACAGCTCTTTTTCAAATAACTTTCTGAAGACACTGTGGATAGAGTTTGGCAACAATGCATTCAAAATGGCGGCCAAGATCCCAAAGCCTGTCGGGAGTTTCATACACTTTTCTCCACTGATCCGAGTCTTCATCGTACTGATAGAGGGAGTTCTTTCGACTGGTTCGAAAAACATGCTCCTCCACAGTGACCTGGGTAGCCCTCACAAACAAATGCAATTGGTCATGAAGAATGATCAGTTTAATATAAGGGCTAGCAGCCTGGTCAAATGGCAGGTCTTTCTTTCGAGTCCAGACGTTCTGCTCAATGTCATACGTTTCCACTGTGAAAGTGCGCTGATGATTTCTACAGATTCCTGCTATGTAGTAGATGGAATTCTTGTACAGAGCAGCAAGTCCCTGGGTTCGAGGCACAGTCATGGGAGGCAGGTGACCCCAGTAGTCTTTATGTGGGTCATAACAAAAGAAGTATTCCCCTACAAATTAGAAAAGAAAGACATTTCAGATTTTCCAAAATAAAATATTGATACATATATTGTCAGTAAATAGTCATTACAGAAACCAATGTTAACAATGCAGTTCTTTTTGAAAAAAAAAAAAAAACAGTAATACAATAATATCCTGTACAAAGAGCAAGATAAGAAACTGAGGAAGAAATTTGAAACTTTGTAAAATATTATACCACACTGACAAATGTCAACATGCTAGGATTTACAATTTACAGGATTTACATTTTATTTTTAATACCATGATATCTCCTTGTATGGTTATTGCATGGTACTTCACAATGCAACCACGTAATTTCAACACTGACAAATTAAAAAAATAAAATTACAAAAACAGAAACACTTTCAAGAACCTCTTACCTTGTAAAACATAGATATGATCCTTGTATTCAACAGCACTGTGAAACTCCATTGCAACCGGCATTGGGCTAACAGCTGTCCAACAGTTGTCTCGAGTATCATAGCACTCCACAGATTTGAGTGCATTGCGACCATCTCCTTCATAAACACGTCCCCCGAGAGCATAAAGCTTAGCACAGCAATGAATCAGTTTGCACCCAATTCGCGCTCGCAGCAGGGGACTCTTATGCAACCACCGATTACCCGAGTGTTCATACATCCAGAAGTCACTCTCTGCTCTGTGGTCTATAGAGACCTCGCTATTGCTTGGCCTGTAACCCCCTGCAATATAAATGTCGTTTTCAGAGGATACCAAAATCCCAACTTCTCTCAAGTCATTCGGTGGTTTGCATAGCTTGAACACTTTCCCCGTGACGGTATCTAAACAAGGCACTGTTTGTTTCTTTCCTGAGTGTTTATGTGCTGCATCAAAACACACTACCATTTCAGAAGCAGTCATCCCCAGCCTCTGTGTACAGCCGTTGGTACCTCTAGACTTCCCTTTGTCCATCCAGTCCATTGACAAAGCCTGTGCAAAGCTGGGAGGAATTTTCTTTAGAAATGCCTCTTCCAATAGAGGTAGGCGAATACATTTGGCAAACACCTCTGAAAGGTGCATCTCCCTTTTCTCTCGGTCATTCTCAAGCCAGTGGATAATGCTATCATATACATGTTCCTCCTTCTCAACATTAAGGTCATCACTGTTAAGTATGCTGACTAGCTGCTCTTTAGTCAAGTGAAGGAACTCTTGTTCTTTCACAACACATAGGAATTTTTTTCGGATGTAATCTCGTGACTTGTCTTTGAGTTCCTGATGACCATACGCATCCGCAAACATAAAGACCCCAGTGCAATTCTGGGGATCCAAACGACTAACCATGAACTGGGCACATTGATCCTGCAGGGGTGGTATTTGGAAGATGCTAGCTGCAGTAAACAGAGCCTGGACATTTGTCTCTGACAGTGTGACCTTGGAGGTATATGCATAGTCTAGAACAAGATGCATCGATTCTGCCTCAACTCCAACAATCCTGACTTCTTTCTGGGTGCTTTCAGTAAGGCCACTAGTGAACATAGACCTAGAAAAAAATAATTGCAGGAAACATTTGATGGAATGGCTTGACAAGGAGCTTTGAACTGATCCGCAGCAGTACGACAACTTGATATCTCCACTGGAGATCTTATCTGTATAGGCAATTTGAGATGTTTACAGTTTTCATTTACATAGATCTTAAACTGGAATATTTATGTAATGACAGTTACAGCCATCCCTTTATATTACATTTCCAAGGCTAAAGATAAGCACATACATTTACTCACTAACATAACCACAGCTTTGGCTGTGCTTTAAACCTTAGAGCTATTCAAGTATGTTACAGAAAGAGACGAACAAGCAAGCAGAGCAGTTTAAAACTCAATAACCAGCAATCATTAAGAATTATTTGAAAGTGTGAGATTTACAAGAGAATTAATTCAACCAGTCTCCTGGGGAATTCCAAACTTGCATGTTGTGCAAAAACAGGAATTAAGCAGGAAGTATAAGGATGATTATTCTTACATGTTTAATATTCTACTTAAATTTAGACTTTACTGCCTGTTTCACAGACCCCGCTTTGCACCAATCTTGCAGAACCTTACTTAAGGTAACCCAAGTTCTGTGAAACCAGTCAAAGAGATTCCTGTTCCGTGTAGCACATTTCCTAGTATTAACTGATAATTATTCCATACCTGAAATAAGGACTAATTGCAGCAAGAACATTTCTGTGACAAGAGAATGTTTTTCCATGATCCACTTCTACCACAATATCTGTGAGCTGCTCCTCTTCATACATTGATTTAAGCTGCTGGAGAATGTTACAAGCATGAAGTGGGTCCATCCCATTGTAGTTTGTGTTTGCAGGAATCCCATTTTGTACTTGTAAAAGCTTACCTATATCTGCAAAATTAAACGTGCAACATGAAATACAGTTAAAAGTGCAAGTGCATACCCTCTTGCCAGTCTTTAAAATTAGTGTGACCTGCTATATGCAGGCCACCTTACCATAAATACAGGCATTTCACAGCTTTATAACATCCCTTCTATTCTTTGAAAGTGTGATATAGGATTATTAATGACAGTAGAGTGAAATGTATGTAGGGTAATATCTCATCATCCCAGCTCACCAACAAAATCTGGCCAAGACAGATAGTACTTCTTGCAGCACCATATTTTCACCGATCAAAGTAGAGACCAGGTTCAAAGATGCATACCTTTTGAGAGACGATTACATTCAAGGGTGCTATACAAACAGAAAAAAAAAAAGTAATCCGAGAACAGTACTGCTAGAGAGTAGAGGCCTCATACTGTTTACTGGTCGATTAAAACCATTAATACAATCCTGTGGTTAAAGCTGGTAAACATAAGTATCTTGTGACTAGATATACATACACTTTTTTTTCGTTTGTTTGTTTTTGACAGTCTTGGCTAATTATATACAATAAGCTGTTCCGCTGGGAGATACAATATGATATCTCAAAACGTGGATATGCAACACATACACTGCCGGACAACTGTAAAACGTGTCACCATTTGTTGAGTCAAGAATGCCAGAAACTAAGCTGCCCAGACCAACGCAACGTGATCATACAAAGAAACAGCTGGAACTCCAGAAGCTGTGGAGTCAGCAAAACAAACAAAGGTCTAACACTGCTAGACCACAGCAGCAGTTTAGAATTGTAGCTGCATATAATACAGCATTTAAGAGAATGCGTCCTTGTTCAGTATTTTGGACAGTTCCAAATACTCACCGATACTTAAGATGTCTGCCGTTTTCTATAATGTAAATGAATGAAAAGCTCAACCATTTAAATAGCACATGAATTGGTACTACTGCAGCCAGAACACCAACGTGTGAACCCAGTTTTACTGCCAGGTCGTGTCAACAGACACAACGTATTCTCCGACAGTCTAGCAACAAACAGGATTAGTTTAAATAATTACAATACCGTTCTAAACATTACTGAGTGTCCAAAATATACCTTTGTTTACTAAAAAGTAACTAGCAACTTAACGCGTTTTAGGTTTAAAGACTAGGTCGAACTCCTTTCGACATACATTTTGATTTCGCACAACAGATGCTAAAATCTTTACTGGATATGAAAATGGGAGAACGCTTGATTGCGTTAATGTCATTTAAAATAACTAAACCAAACAACCAGAAATGCTAACCTCCTCCAGCAGCCATTCTCTCGCCTCCGTCTCGCTGCGGAACGGAAATGTCACTGACTCACATTTAACTCCCGGAAACTAAACTTCCACCAATCACAGTTCCCAGAGCTGAATCGTCCGCCAATAGTATTGTTCTGTATTACGATATTTTAGTGCTAGAGATACGTGTAGTTTTTTTTCCCTTCAGAAGTGGACTACATTTACCAAGATCCGGGTAAACAAAACAGCTGCACTTAAACACCCAAAAGCACACTGGGACTTGTAGTCTTGTCTCTTCAGCTGTTGTATAAAACAATCACTGAATGCATTTTGCAGCTGGGCATCAGATCTGAACAGAGAATGAAACACTGAACAGTGTAGACTCTATGGTGCAGACACTTGCACTTTTTTTTATTGGACCCATAAAAATAGAAATATATATTTTTACAAATGCTATTTGCTATATATGCAAAGGTTCCAAGAGGAATTAATACCTCACAAGTAGAAAATAAGCTCATGACAAGAAACCCTGCTCTATCTGAAAGCACAGAAGCAGCACTAGAGGTGTTAAAGTATACTGTGCATAACCGTCATTAATTTTTCTAAACAAAAACAACTCTATTTTATTTTAACATCAGTTTTGTTAAATGTTTATTTTAATAGCCCTTTAATGTTATAATTGAATCCATGAAATAGATGTTACAAGTTCAGACCAGGCACGCTGCATCCATCTTCTGCTAAGGAAAGGTTAAGAATGGATTAATGTCAGCTCTGCCCATGTTTATGATAATCTGATCTGCCATGACGCATATTTTTAGGTAATATTTTTGTCCCTTGCCTTTTTATTTATTTATTTATTTATTTTATTGTCTGCTGACATCATTGATAATTACCCAAGTTGATCCAACTCATTGCTGCTTTAATTAAAGCCCAGAAACCTTATATCATAAGGACGAGCTAATCTTCCTAATACAGCCCCTGGGGGAAGTAAACTCATCAATGTTTCATTGCTCAGCTTGGACTCATAATCATCTTCCAAAATGTCACTGTATATTTTAACCTGAAAGTACAACTCCTAATTCTGAGATACAGGCACAAGCAACAGACAGTGGGTGGATAATCTAATATAAAGTAAATATTTAACATTTAAAGCTTGTTTTAATGTATAGGGGTTAACTAAAGACATATTAGAAATGGCATACTTGTGGTATTGTATAACTTTAAAGCTCTGACTTTGCCTAGCTGATACCTTTCTGTTAGTCATTGTCTGCTGTGAGCTTGATCCTACTCAAACTGTTTTACATGCTTTCCCTTTTTTTTAAATTTGAACATAATGATGTTTTTGTTCTAGTTTTTACTTAATGTATTCAGCCATTTGAAACTTCCAGAAAATGGTGGGGACTTTCTGTCTGAAATATGTTGAAATAATTTGTATTAATTATTTAGAAAGGTTTTTGCAGCACAATACATATATCTTTTAAATGGGCAATTGGTAGGTACAACATTTCCAGAATTCATTTTCTAATTACTTTATTTAATGAAACTTGTAGATTTGTAATTCATTATGTATGGCATACACTTTTTTATTGTAATGTGTTATTGCAGTGAGATCACTCACAATCTAAATCTTATAATATGCAGTCAATATTTTCATGTTTAATTAAGTTGCATTTTAGATAAAATTGTGGCATTATTAAAAAATGTTTCAGGAAAGTAAAGTGTAAAGTGATTTAGTCAAACAGTAATCTTAAATAGATTACTTTTTAATCCTAACTTCTATTAGCAGTAATAACATCATCCCTTCCTGCTCTGATCTTGTGCTTTTTGGCTTGGTTTTTATACTGTCATCTGGTAGCTGCAGCAGATATTTCAAAGTTCAAACTCACTCCAGTGCTGCAATCACACCACTTTATTAACCCAAAATGAGACTAAGATTACAAGAAATAGATGAAGCGGTTAATCTGTGCAGAACAAGCATTGTGAACATTTTTATACTGTTTGCACCCCCTTTTAGAAGAGCTTTAAAGCATTAAAACAATGATCATGGACTCACTAATGATGGACTGAACACTTTTCTCCATGAGATCCTTTTTTAAATTCCACGGCCCTCCTTTTAAGTACATAGTAATTATTGCTGTGAACTATGCAATTACTTCACAATTTCCATAAATTATAACCTCCACATGATTTCATCTCCGTTGCTCCTAATTAGAATGTATACACCAATTGCATAATGAAATTAATTACCTTTTTAAGTGAATGTAAATCTTAATTTAAGCAAATCTGTAATCCAGTATACACCATGCATGTTAATTAGTACTAAATTTCTAATGTCTGCCAAAACATTTGAAACAACATTGTAAAAAATAATTAAGAAAAAATTAAAGTTTTCTCCGTGAATCCAGTCTAATATTGCCTGTTGGCTTTAGTATAATTTCCATTCATAAATTCCTTCACCATCATCCAATATTGTAATGACAGAAACAATGTTATTTTATGAGAAAGCTGAATTATTATTTTTTCATTCTCTGAGTGGCAAATTAGTTTAGTTTAGAGAGAACAATTCAAGTATACTATAACTCACAAGCTCTATCACGCTGATAGTCACAGTAATATAGGAGTTCCTTGCATTAGGGAAATACAGTTTGTTTAACTTACAGAAATTAAGTTTTTAAATGTTAGTTTACCAATAAAAATCCATTGTTAATTTAAAATAAACCAACATCGCTTGATACAAGTACACAAATCTGTTATTTTCAAATCATAGTTATAATAGAAACTATAGGAAGCTGAAAATGACCCCAGATTACAACCGGGCCAAGGAAGAGTAGTCTAACAGCCAACAAAAAAGAGACCTTTTTATGACCATAGTCGTTAAAAAATAACATAGGTCTTTCCCCTTTAAATCATTTGTCACAAGTCCTTGTTAATATTTTTATTTTTAAAAAATTCAATCGGTTTTCTGGCAATCTATAGTTCATCTAAGTATTCTTGTGATACAAGTGCACTAAAATCTTTTTTTTTTCCACCAATGTGAAACACATTGTATTAATGGAATATGTTTAGACTGAATGCCTTATTAGATAATACGTAACAGTTAAGGGCAAGAAATGGAAATTCATATTAATTCAAGCAGAATATTATAGGAATACCATGATAGCGTAGACTCTACAGAGAGTCTACAGTATACTACTCTGCAGTGTGAGTATTGGCACAACATCAAGGCATAGGTACTCTGAATACCAACTGGAAGACAGTGTTCTAGTTATTGTTTTTTTTGGGGGGGGGGTTGCCCTGGGTTAGTGGGAGGATGCTTGAGGTGAGTAGAGCAATAGGTCAGCAGTTTCTGTTTTTCTGGTACCATAACCATTTTGTTCTGCATTTTTTACCAGGTCTTGTATGACGGAGAATGCCCCATCTTTGTGAAAGAAATCAGTGTTCTCCAATGTCTGAAGCAGTGTCGGCAGAGTAAAATAGAGTTTGCAGATACCTCCCAGCAGGTCTATGATGGAATGTAGTATGGAGACTGCAATGGAGGAAATGCATGTGATTGATTGATTCAAGGTGAGAAAAGCCCAGGTAGGATCTGTGGTGGGTAGGTTAGGACTTTGAGTGCTGATAGCTTTTCTGTGGGTGACGTGTGTGATGAAATAATAGTCTGACTCCCCTTTCGAAGGATGTAGTTGCTATTTAATCCTATATTTATTTGCTCTCTGACTGTGTGGGTTCTTCTGATAAGCGTCAGTTATTTTGCAGAGAAAGCATATTTTATGGTCCTAGAAATATAAAAATGGAAGCAGTTTTATAATGGTGCATACCATTCAATGTTAGAAAGAGCTCTTTTTTACAGAATAAGCTATTTCTGTATGCAGCCTCGAATATGAGAGTTGGTGACAATGTTGAATGTTATATTAAACAGCTCTTTTTCTTATCAGATATAATCACATTATTTTACATTATTTAAAATCTATTCCTGTACTAAACTATAACATTTCTCATAAATACATTTTTCTTTTTCTCTTTATCTTAAATATGAATAATGTAACGATGTGAAGTTTCTACTACTGCCAGGTTAGTAGATGATACATAAACCTATAAATATGACCTGTAGATTTCTCTGTATGAGGTTAATATGCTACATAAAAGTCCACATAATACAAGTGGGTTTTTACTTTTACGTGCTACACACAAACAGCTGTTACGTTTTATCTTTGTAAGTGTGCAGTAGTTAATGTTTGACTGGGATTGTTGTTTGGCTGAGAAAATTTCCAAGAAAAAATCCTATTGCCTTGAGAGATTACTGGATCTGAATCTAATCCACAACTAAGCCTTATTATTATTATTGAAGCCTTTTACTGTCTGATTGCATTGTTGGTAAAGCTTTCTTGTACAGTAAGCTTAGCCTTATATTTTTAAGTGTTGTGAAGTTGTGGCTGAATGTATAATATTTTTTAAATGTGTGCATTCAAAATTTGGTTTTTATAGGACTTAATTTATTCACCAGCTTCAGAAGCTGTGGATTAACTTAATATATATATAGCATTAGTAGATACTAAATAGAACTAGAATGATTTACTAAGTTCTAAAGACTGCACTTGGCTTCTACAAATGATCTAATCTTGTAATTTTCTTTTTTTTTTCTTTTTTCCCATTAGGTCCATCGAGGAGTCTCAGCGTTTAATGTAATGTAAGCTGCAGCAGATCTAGGCTGGCTAGCCCGCTTCTTAACTTTGTTAGGAATCAAGCCTGTCATGGACAGAGCTTATTCAATAGTTGCAAGAAACAGGCTAAAATGAACTGGGAGAGATGGCTGACCCAAAGGACAATGCAGAACCCTGTTAACTAGTTCTGCAATCTCCAGGGTTGAATCAAGAATCACCTGTTTACAAATACCAGCATTTATCTGTACAAATGTGTTAAATAAACTGGGGTCCACTGTTTTTATTTATTTATTTATGTGATTGTAATTATCATTAGTTATTTTCTACATAGTGCATCAAATAAAATAAGTTATGCCACTTGTGTTGTATGTAAACCTACAGTAATAACACATCTCAGATTTAGTAGCTTCTGTGTGCAATAGGAACCTGTTTAAACAAAACTCTGGATTTAAAAAAAAAAAAAAAAACAAAACAAAAAAACACACGTCGTTGTTTTATTTATACAACATACAGGATACTTTGTTGTATATTTTATTGTCCACTTAGCTTCAGAATCTTGATTTACTGACATGTGCCATTATGACACCGACTATGCAGACCACTAAAACTGAAAAGTACCTGTGAGCTAAGTGAGACTCAAACCCAGATCTCCAGTAGTGAAAGACTGTATTAACCCTCTGTGTCACCTAATCTTTTGGAAATATTTGCAAAATTGCCATAGTTAAAGAATATCTCACTAGAGTAGCACAAATAAAAAAAAAAGAATCGTCTACCATTGCTGTGTTTCATCATATCTACCTCCAGTGCCCCCGCGTGTGTGGTATAAATTAAAACAGCTGAGACTGTAATGACTGGATTGAAGAACAGAAAGCATGAAAGTGGGATGCCATGGGAAAGCAAGCAGCTGGGTGTGATTCAGATGTATTTTTTTATTTTTTAAAGGGTAGGAGTAAAAGGTTATTACATGCCTACAGGGGTACTTGAGACCTTTGTTTCAGAGGGTTAGAAAAAGCACTTTTAATTGCAACCCACCTGTGATGACATGAATAGGTATACACAATGGGAGGCAAGTATAAATATGAACCTGTATTCCTGTCTGAATGTTCAAGTTATTATTAAACATTTTAAAAATAACAGAAATAATGTTTATGAATTGGTCTGGGAGTATGATCGAATGGTAGTAGAGCGCTATACTGCTACATTTTTGAAGCACTAATGGTATCACAATACTGTGTTATGAACCACTGGTAATCAATCGCAGTGCCAGCGTGCTTGGGCTGTATACTGTGCTTCTTCCAAATAGATTGTGTTGACATTGCTGGTTATGATGTGGCCTAATGGTGGTTCTGCGAGGGTTTTGCTGGGATTCTAATGGTATCTCAGTGGGACCCCATGCAAACAAAGGGTTATTCATACCATTTGAAATTTGGAGCCTTCAGAGTGATTCCAATCATGTTGCTCTGGTGATTTTATTTTGTCTCAAGTAATTTCACACCTAATTTAGCTTCAAACCATTATGTAAAAGTGAAGTTTATTGTGGGGAAAAATGGGCTATTATTTTGCTTTAGCTTACATAGATCAGAAATTGACTACAACTGAGGTATGGTACTCCTTGATGGACATATCACTAATATACAACACTGGTCTTCCTTTAATCATAAACAGAAAGTATAGCTTGTTGATTTAAAAAAAAAAAAAAACAGAGTTTATTAAAAGACTGTAAGCAGACACATTGGGCTGTCAGATATAGACAAGGCTACCTTAATCATTATAGTGCAAATTTGTTATAAACCACATGTGCTCCTTTTGCCTGTCTGAAGCTGTCCCAAGACCAATGCCAAGTGCGAGATTGATGATGGCAGGCATTGACATACGGAAGATCATAAGGCAAGATGCCATGAAAATGAATTGATTAATTCACACTGAGAACCACATGCACTGCACTAGAGGGAACTATACCACCAGCAGGAGGGAATTAATAGGGCAGCGATGTTGAATTTGTTCTGATTACTGCTCCCTGCTGAATGAGTGCGGACCCACTGTGTAAGGACAGCAGACAGGAGAATCCGGGGGAGAGGGTGGTTTTGTCAGCATGCAAAAAACAAAACTGTACTCAAAGCGAGCGACTCTAGGTTTGTCAAGTTGGTATTACATATTTCGCAATGTCTGTGTGTCTGACACAGAAAAAAAAACAGCCTGCATTTCATTTAAACTAATGTGTTACCCCAGATCTATGACAGAATCAAAAATACAGTTAATCTCCCAGTATCTATTAAATACCTTTCATTTGCATTTCCTAACCACCTCTTCTTTAGTCCCACACATTATCAGTCTGAAGAATATGTTTACTTCTCTGTTGTAAGCCTACAAAATATTTGGTGAGCAGCTGAGCTGCATCTAGCGGATCAATGCCTAATCCCACATAGTTATGAGCGATAACATTTTATGACTGCATTGTTAGACACAATTAATTCATTACATACTGTAGAGGTCTTGGAAAGCAGTGTTTGTATTTCAGTAATGCACCATTATTCGTTAACTATTACTAATTATGTTATTATTATTGAAGTATAATAGTATTATTGAAGATATTTAGCATCTATGATTTTCACTTTCACTCTGGGAATGCCCATTTATGCTGCACCAGTACAGCAGATTCCCTTCTTCCCCATCTGTTTATGACACATGTTGCAATACATCTGCAAAGATCAGATTCATGTACTGCAGGAGCTCTTGTTTACTGTGTGTGGGTGATCTAAAACGTCAGATTTTGACCACTAATTTGTAGGTCAAGTCATGATTTATGAAGCAAACCAAACAGTTCTTTAAAAAATAAATAAATGGTGATGTCAGTTGTTCTGAGCAGGCTTTAATTCCCATTTTTATTTAATCAAATCCTTTAGCAAAATTGTACTTGCTAACAGTGGAAGTTATTTTGCTGTGCAAGTCATAGGGATAGTTCATCTCATTTAATGTGACTGAAGCAGAGAAACCCAACTGGATGGTCTGCATCCTAATAGCAGAATAGGATTAAAAAACTCCCCTGTGTCCACAGTGCACTAGTGTGTGAAAGAGACGGCGCTGGCCAATAATGCAGTTCAAGGACAGAGATATCCTTAAGCAAAAATAGAATAAGAAAGGATCCTTAAGGAAATTTTGAAGAAAGAAATCGTTATTTTTCTAGATGCTGCTAAAATCAAGGTTATTTTGGAGGTTGTATAATGCAATGGTCAGTACAATAAGGAAATGCATTCCACTGTGACACATTTTAATACATGGAAACAACTATAACATGTATGTTACCATTAGTGCAGCAAAGTCTTTTTCACTGGTATTGCTTTGTGTTTAAAGCTTTGAAGTGTCTTGTCACATCATACTTGAGCTCACAGCTAATAAAGCCAAATATTAGTTGTACAATAGCTTGCATTTTGGAATTAGTTACAGATTTAAAAGCCTTATTTTAAATCACTTTATTTCAGTATTTCAGTAATTTTACTTCCATGCTATAAATAGAGTAGTATTTATTTAATAGAAAGTATCCATCTGGTTAGCAGTTGACATCTTATCACAACTCTTCAACACCAGTTGTTATTGATCCCCTGTCAATGTTGCACATGCTCCACATATCAGGAATACTACTCTGGTACTTGAATGATCCTGTAGACAGTGATTGGCTAAGCCTGTTGTCTGACAGTTTTACTGTCAGTTTCTCCTAACACCTGTTGAACAAATAGTATACATGGAAAAGATGTATCTAGAAACATAATGGTCATACATACTATTTCCATTTCAGGCGTTCAAATGGTAGCCAAAGACAATTTCTATGTGAACCATATTGTACATTTCCTATTGCATGTTTCAATCGTGCTGAGAGCCCTTGTTGTGTGTAAAAGCCTTACCCCATCCTTTTCTTATTAACAGACTTTTCAGGTGTTTATCCATACATGCCTTGGCTTATCTATTCGACATACCGGCACAGATATATATAGTAAATATGGACTGGAGAGGAGGGTTATACTGGAAAATTATTGACCTGAGGGAAGGCTATTGTTACCGACGGGGCTATAATGCTCGAAGCTGCAGTTTTAATTAATTCACAGTAGCCATGCACTGCATGACTCTGGTCACACTGGTTTACCCTGTGTTGGGTGAATAATTCCTTATAGAGATATCCTTTCTGTGATAAATATATCCCGGTACATTTTGCAGTCGGATCACTAATAACATTAGACCCAGAGTGAAGAGAAATACTGACAATAAGAGAAACATCAAATCAATCATATGCACAAATGCACACTGATTGGTTTGACTATGTTGGTTTAGGATTGTGAAATAGTAACTATTAACTACTTTATATGACATTTAGAAATCATCTCTTTTTCTCTGTTGAATGTGCTATAACTTATTTGCTGTATAAATCTAGAGAGGTATAAATTACCTGGTTACAAAATTCGTGATTTCAAGGGTACGCCGAACGTTGACCAATCTGAATACTTTGTTGTCTGGATTTCCAAATAAGATCTAAACAAACTTTCAATTTTATTGTAGTGAATAATTGTGACTCTGTTTAATTAAAGTTATACGATGTGATAAGGTTGTTTGCAGTGTACTTTTTAGTATAAGCCGCGTATTTGCTTATATAACATTTAACAGTTTGAAGCTAATTGGCTTCTACCATTGGGGTACTCTGACTGGCTCATATGAAATGTAATAATATTGGTTATGAAACACTTCTTTCGCAAGAGAAAAGTCATTGTTCATACTTGTTCATACATGTGTAAATAAATGACTCCCAAATGGGCAGTTTTGTTTGGGAACCTGAGTGGTTAAAATGTTGAAAAAGAACGTTAAAAGGCAGGGAATCATTTCAAGGATGACCTGAGAGTAACCTTGTGCAGCAGAGACACCATCTTAATGCTAATGCTAATCTCAGTAAAGGCTTGAAATTGGAAAAAAAAACGACTAGTTCAAGAAATCTTCCTTCAGCTCTTTGCTTGGCACAAGTGTTCAGATTCCTCAAGGACTTATATTTTTGTCTGTTCTGTGAATTCTTACTACTGTAATGTAGTGTTTGTAATGACTCCGGGCTATGCAACAGGTCCAATAATGAAGGTTTTATTTATTTTCTTAACCAGAACACAATGTAGTTTACACAATACAAAAGGATAGGTCAAGAGTATCTCTCATCTTTCTTTCCTTCCTCTTTATCACATTTGGTCTATCTATGGCAAACACAATAGTTCAAAAAGAAGTGCAGACCTCCAAATATGAACTGATACATAACCATAATTCTAGTCTTACACTACATTTATGGAGCTAAAACATATGAATTCATGTTTAAATAATCAATGACGTGTAAAATTATACCTTCTAGTTATTTCTCACGTGTTTGAGGAGATATTGCACATATAAAGGAATATGTTAATCCTGGCACACTTGTGTTTCAATGAGCACTAGTTATTCAGAATGATTAATTTTTAGTTCAAACTTAATTAAAAAACATACACAAACATACAATATGCAAATAAACTTTGAATGCACTTGATATTTTTCTTTATTTTCCTTTATTTGCTGTTCTGTTTTAGTGTTGTTGTTGAATCATTGTACTATGAAACGAAACCTTGGCGCCGACAATAACTGTGAATTAAAATTTGATGTTCAACGCATAACAGTCAAGTTTAAATTATAAGCAACAATTACAGTGATTAGGCATATTGGCAAATGTGCAGCTCTAATTCTTTTTCACAACTCTCCAGGGAGGTATGAGAGTATAGTAAATGAGGTTCATTTAATTTCTGATGTAGTAATTATCATTGGTGGATGAAGAAATCGCCACAATAAATCAAAGGAATGAGTTTTGCACATGGGGTTTCCTATGAAAATTTGATGTGAAATCAAGTTGTTTAAAAAAAATGTTTTTAGTTAATCATATTTATTGTATGCACTTGGAGTCGAAAGCGTTTTCTCTCAGTGAACAAAAAGGTTTTATCCATATGTTGGAGTCAATGTTTTTTGTAATTACATGGCTTCAGAAGTTTGCAAAATGCTCAGTTTTTCATGGTCAAAGACAGTTTATGAAGCTATTTCTATAAGAAATCAAGACTGAAAAATTATTTTATTAGATTATATTTTTTAATCAAAGTATAATATGTTTGTTATTCCTTTAAAAAAAAAAACACTTGCATAAACGGTATAATTTGTAACTTTTTCTTTGCAATAAGACAACCTCCTATAATCAATCATTTATGCTTATATGTTAATAAGTAGGGTTCGGTCTTGCCTACTGTGGTGTATTTATTCTAGGCTGTATTTTTGAGATTTATTTCATTTTTCTCAAGTATAGGTCTGCAATGGTGAAATAGTGAATAGGGTTACAGTTCTATAATATAAAACATATATAATATATTGACATTAATTCTCTACTTACATGAACATTTCACAGCTGTAGGTCTTAAGACACACAGCATGTTTTGCTGCAGAGAAAATATAAAGAAAATGTACCAATAGTTCTCTAAACGGGTAAAAGTCCTCCAGCTGGAAAGGATGTACCTTCAGCCGCTCATCCATTTCTGTATCAATATGTCACTCAGCACGCTGTATTTTTGCATCTCAAAGCGCTTACAGGTTGTTTCTTGCAGAGCACCTCTCTGCAGCTGGATCAATAACCCTTCATGTCTTGCAGTGCTTCCATGCTGATTTCTGGTTCTTATCCAGCAGGGATGTTGTTATCATTTTTTTTTTCAGCTACCCCTGCCTAGTGTCCCTTTTAAAGGACAGATTTTCTTTTTTTATAACATGCTTGGAGGAGACAATACGCGCATTTAGGTCTTAGGGTACTTCACAGACTGTGTTTTTGATTTTTTTTTTGTTTTTTTGAGTCTTGGCATTACTTTGTCTGCTAGCTGAATTTTGTTATTAAATGTTAATGGAAACTGATCGCTTTACTGTCTGTTACTGTTTGTTGTAATTCTATATGAGTTGATTGTTTTAGCTCTCTGGCCTGAAGGAATGTACTTCTGCTGCCAACTTGTCAGGACCCCCTTTAAAAATGAATAAAACAGTTATTTTTCTTGGTTAAAAATAAATAAATGTGCCCCTTTGTAGAGCAGAGTGGGTTGTTAGGCAGTGTGACTCCAATTATCCCCATAACACCATTACCTGCACTTATATTCTCATTAGAAGGCAGAACACATATTAATTGTGATCTCTGAACTATGGCTTCCCTCTGCAGATTGGAGGATCTCTTGTACAAGACACAATTCAATACAACTAGCTAGAGTGTGTGGAAAGTTGTAGGGTACTAAGCAAGCTACTCCACACTTACATTTAAACAAGTGACACACTTTTCTGAGGCTTATATTTAGGATACTGATTTTAGGAAGTCTGTGTTCTCTGCAGAGCTATCTTTTAAATAAATCCAGCCACGAAGACATGGTTTCTTCTCCAGCTGGTTCCACTGGTGGTCAGTGTGTGTCTAGGTGACCAGCTGTTGTCTTGTTGGCCCCCAGTACATACCCACATACACACAGTTCATTACTATCTAGGTCATCTATTGCCCCATTCAATGGTGTTATAATCAATGTCAGTTTGTCAATTTGAATACACTCCAGTGATTTCGTTTGCTGTGTAACATCACAGCGTATGAAAACAGGTGGTGTTACAAATATAAAATAAATTCAGTTATTACCATTGTATTGCTTTAGTCTACCACAACACTTCAAATTTCCAAAGTGGCCAAGGGGATCTGAATAGAACTGAAGCACCAACAGCTAATTTAAAAGTCAATGAATATTGAAGTCTCTTCACAAACAAGTCTTATTCATGAGATTAAAAGATGCGGCCTTGCCATAATTTGCAGTCAGGAAATGAATTGCTGACTAGAGTGAATTTAGCTTTTCACTATTGATTCATGTTAGATTTAAGCTGCTAAGGCAATATATTAAAGAGATGTACATTTGTCACAGTGTTGGCTGACGATCTATTAAAAATTGTGCTTGATAGTTTTTTTTTTTAATAAATTTCTGGTCTGATACCATTTCCTACAGTGTTTTAGTTATAACGCATTTGTACTTTATTTCAGTCTTAACTTATTGTGTTGTTTGTATGGTGCAGTGATTACACTACATCATGGTTCCCCAATCCTGGTCTTGGAGACCCCCTGTGTCTGCTGGTTTTCATTCCAACTGAGCTCTGTTACTTAACTAGACCGTTAATTGAACTGAATTTGCTTAATTAGACCTTTTTAATTGTTTTCTGCTCTTAAACAGTTGCAGAGTTCAAGTTGCTGATACAATGTTATAGCAGACTTGAAATCTGCAACTGTTAAGAGCTGAAAACAAATAAAAATGTCTAACTAAGAACATTATCAGTTCAATTGAGGGTTTCATTAAGTAACTGGGAACTGGGTTGGAATGAAAACCCAGCAGACACAGTCGGTATCAGGAACAGGATTGAGAAACCCTGCACTACATCATGTTTGTATTTAACCTAGCATGAGCAGTATGGTATAGCATTGTATGAGTACTGTCACATTAGATTTGAATTGCCTACATGCAGTTACCTTTTTATTAGATAATAGAGAAGTATAATGTTTCATCTACTGTAGCAGGTATAGTCAGGAAAGCATAGTTTTATCTTTTCTATATAAGACTCAATTTTCATTTCTGCTTGTGTGTTTATTTCTATATCTTTAACATATCTATATGATCACTGGTAAGATCTTCTGGTCACTTTACCTCTGGATACTGAGAGCCACCGATTGTATGATGCAATACCCACCACTAGCTAAAACCTTTATACAGCAAGAATAGCAATTGAATAGGAATTGTAATAGGAAGTGCAATACTGCCATCTATTGCTCAGAAACAAATTACATGTTTTATTTTAATACAACGTGTGGAAAGATAAACTTTAGAAGATTTGGTGGTAGAATACTTAAATGCCTTAGTTTGCTACAGTGGCAAAAATCTGTATTCTCAACCACACGCTTGTAAACTATACACCCAAATTGGCCAAGTACATACAGTAGACCTTGTCAATCCAGAATGAACAGATTGTAAAGTCTGTTTGCATAATGAGACAAAAACTATTTTTGTAAGGTTTACGAAGCTTGAATTTGATCCATGTTTTTCATTGGAATTTAGGGCACTTCTTCTAGTGTGCAATGAGACAAACACATAGAACTTTATTAAAATGAACAGTTATTTCTCATTTCATATCAGCTTAAACTAACAGAGGCTGGATGGAGTCGCTGCCAGCTCCCCAGCTCCGATCAACAGAAAGCCATGTGGTTGGTGGCAGATTGGTGTCGATTCCCCCAGCTCATCGCTGGGTTGGTGGCCTCCTGCCTGGTGTGAGGGAAAGCAGGAAGCTTTTTGCATCATTAGATTATTTAAACTGCACTGACAGGGCTGGGATACGAGATCCACTTCCACTGGCTGCTCTACGACTAATATAATGGACAAGGGTCTATAAGATGAAGATTTTGCCAACAACTGACAGCCAAAAATGAAATATTTACAATGGAATTTATTTAACCTTAAAATAAACCACTATAGCATACTGTATACTGCCACATTACTTGTACAGTTTTGCCTTCTTTAATGTGAGCACCATCATTAAAGAACTTCAGTCTACAGTATGTTGTTTAGCATTATGAAATAAGATAAAATATTACGCTGTTTAAAAGATGGCTCTCAAATCCAAAAATGGATGGGCAAATGATTTTAAAATAAAGACCATAGTATTACACAAGTAGGCTTACATAAGGTCCAGTGTGTAAAGATACTACACCTGGTAATATTATTATATGGTAGCTCTTGTTATTTCTGAAGCAGTATGCTGTCATATTGATTTAGATTAAATGTTTTTATACTGGGCTGGAAATACTGACTGATCTACATGATAGGTAGGAATTAATGAAATGACTTTAATGACTGCCAAGCAAGCACACACGACATTGACATTGAGAAATGAAAGAGAAAAGAGGCATCTAAAATCATCCGGATCAATTATTGACACCACAAAGGACACCAAAAATAATGAAACGAAACAAACCAGAATGGTGTGCTTGTGACGCTTTAAATGAAGGATTAATAAATGTGTATATATTTGTGTGTTTAGGGGGAAGGGGTAGGGTTTTTTTTTTTTTAAAAAGAAAGGTTCCCAGGGTATTCTCACAGCAAATTGACCTTCTATTAATAAGCAGACAATTTTGGGACTCATATCACTAAATTTCCAGTGCCAATTTAGCACTCTATTAAAGAAAGAAAATAAATAAAATTGTTTAACTTAATATATAATGAATAGCATTCCAATGAGTTACAAATGTCAATTCAAGGACTAGAGAGTCAAAGGAGAATAAAAGATTGTACAAATTTTATTCTGTTGGTTTTGTCATCCATGTCATCATTTTGATCAGATCTTCACTATTGTCTATTGTCTATGGTGCTATTGTCTTCAAATGAGATCTAGTCCTGGTTTGGTTTCAATGCACTCTCAGTCACTAATAAGACTTCACAGCTGTTAACAGACTCTAACACTACACCTGGTTTACAGGCAGAAACCTGGAAAATGAAAAGACTAATTCAATATTATTACCGGCCTGACTGACTCCATGCTTACAAGGGAGATCAATCTAGCATGCCTTTGACAATAAGCTCTAGGAGTCTGAAAGCTGATTTGATAAGCCACACAGATAAATTGAGGTGCATTCATGCCAGGCTTGAAATCAATCTTACCCATCCTATCAATGGAGATGTTGCATAAAGTAGGGTTTATTTTGCAACTGTCCTTAAAGTTTTTTTTTTTTTCTGCAGCCAAGCAGTAAAACAAAATCTCGAACCATATCTCATAAGCAGATTCAGAAGATCAAGACAAATGCCTCAAATATTTATTAGAACGCAATGTAATGGACAGATTTGTAAATACAATACACAATAGACAACAATATATATACACACATTTTGATATTGATATTATACCTGCTCAAAAGTTAAGTCACTGTCAATGCACCACCTTTCTCCATTTTCTGAATTAATTTTGGACATTTTCATAGTAATAGACCCCTTTAATATGGCAACATTCTATATAGCTAAAGGCATGTCAATTAAGGAGGAGGAAATGAGCTGTGAGGAAAGTTACACAAGTACTGTAATTTAATTATTTCCCTGTCATGAAAATACAAAATAAAATAATTAATAACTCCACTTTTTTTTTTCTTCTGAAAGCCAAAGACTGGTGCTTAACCTTGTCCCAAACTATAAGCCAAGGACTAGATGCTGGGTTTAATTATATTATAAATTTCGCATTGCAACACCACATATTGTGCGTGCAATTACAAAAATCTTAATGAAGTAGTGAATCTTTCAGACAGTAGTGACAGTGAACTCAAGATACTAATCACTTTTTTTTAGATCCAGAAGGATTTAATGCAATTTGTAGGTCTAATGATCTTAAATAGCTTGTGTCCATTGTGTCCAGCTCTAATGAAAAGTAAAAGTTAAAAAAAAAACAGCAAACATGGTCGTGACTGCATGTCTGTTTAGGATGGCTTTATAAACCCTGAACCTATGGATCAAGAACATGTATAACAAAATATGTTTCTTACCGATATATACATTATTTTATTTACATCTGATTGACCAAGAAACTTGTAATCCAGGCATGGCCTACCTCCGTCTAACTGATCTCCTTAAAAAAAAAAAAGGAAAATTTGGAGTCTACCTTTGTTAAATAAAATATACATAGAAATATAACTGAATTTTATGGAGTTCAAAACAGCATATGAGTTTGCCTACAAGCTAATATTGAAGTGTGGTGCTACCTAAATATGTTATAATACATATTTACCAACAAAATTTGTCAGTTCAATGCCACCACCAAGGACATTGCATGTCTACTCTTTTGGAATAACTTCACGTTTGTCTCACAAATCTGTCTGCTTTAAGTTCACTACTGATCAGACCTGGCACTAATTAGCAAAGAGATCTGTCAGACACGTTGCCATAGGGAGTAATCAGGGAATCCAACCCAAGATTATACGTTTTCATAAAAATCCTAACTCTCAGTAAAAAGAAAAGAAAAACAGTACAGTATCATAATGTATTTGTCATTTTGTGTCAGGAAAGTTGCCAGTGAAGTTTGATGATCTAAAACCATTATGTGTTGGTATTTTTGGTGTAATGTTTTAAAGGGCATAAACAACGTTTCATCAGTGATAAAATAATACTGAACAACGTCACAGATCCAACATATACCATTGGTAATCCTCTACTTAAAAAAACGACAAGTACTCCCAAAGAGGAACCAGGGGTTTATGAGGACGCCAAGTTACAATTACAGTTCAGTCACTCTCTTAAAACAACCATTAGAGGTCCCATTACTGACAACATGGTGATTAAAAAAAACTAAAAACCATTGCCTAGCAGGTCTAGAACTAAAGCCCAACGTTAAAGGTATTGAACTGGTAGCAATAACAGGCATTCGCATTCCTGTTCTCCACAAGTACTACAGAGAATGATTACTGCCTGACTGACCTTGAGAGACTGTGATTTGTATGCCTATTTCTCCATCTGCAAACAAACTGCAGAAAGTTTAATGCACAGGCAGGTCATTGGAAATAAAATATTATTGCAAGGATATGAAGTTTGATGGTCGAGAAATCCTTAATTCCGCTTGGCACACAGTCCTGTTGCCAGCTTGGCTGGGAAATTCAAATCTGCTGATGCAGCTGTCACCGCTGCAGCGTGTTCTCAACACCTGGCACTCCCACACTGTGATCTCATAACAAGGAATTATTACTCTGATTTAGGGCTTCAAGCATGATGGTAAAGTCCATGTGAAACATACAGTAATCTAAAAGGCAAAATGACTTTCCTCCAAAAATATGCTCACGCGTTTGAAGAGCATTGTGTATATGATACGTTTTCTTTTCTAATTAAGATTAGTTACATCTGTAACACTAGGTTGCTATGTCTGTAACATCACATGATCCCAGTCATTGGGTTAACCTGACAACTCCGATGGTGTTCCCATTCATTTAAAGAGGAACAGGCTCCCCAGTAAAACAGGAATATTAAACTGAAGAAAGTTTTGGAATAAGAATACTCTCTAAGTGTATGAATGTCTGTGCAACTTTAAGCCAGTACAATAGGTACAAGAGTCTATCCTGTCTGTCAGTGCTTCTGTACGTATTTCTGTATTTAAATATGTATATACTGAAGTGCATATTGTCTGTATGCCATACTTATATTTTTAAACATGCCTTCAGTGTAAGCAAGGCCATGGTGATGTACCTTTTCATGTTAATGATAGTTCTAATTTTGTGATTACAGCCATTTTGTACAAATTACTTAAAAACTAAAATAAAGAAAAAGCACCGTATCTCCGAGGTTCTTTTTGATAGACATGGGATTAATATATTAAGTCAAATAAAAGAATAAATACATATACTGTACATCTCGAGTAAAATTGTCTTTCTCTTCCTTTGACAGTGGCTCGGTTTCTATACGAGATGCAAATGGTGTCAAGATTAGATTTTACTCCCACGGCGTGAACAATGCGTTTTAAAAAAAGATGGTATGTTTCATATTCAGATCAACGAAGCCTTTTTTTTCTGTTAACCTCAAAAGATTCACATTTCTAGCAGATGAGTCTATCTCTAAACATGATTAATCCTCTGTACTGTCAAAAGTCTCATCTCAAATCTGGTTTCATTTGGGAAACGTTTGTTTATTGTAGGCTCACAATTAAATTATGCTCTGTCGCTACTGACCTCGCTATCCTTAGTGGAAAGGTAAAACGATTTTGTGTTGAGAAACACAAGCGCTATTCAATCAAGCTGTTGGCCTCTAGACCCCTGCTCTTTCATTTTCATTATTCTTAACCTTCACTTCGGAAAGATCCATATTGCAGAATGTGTAACATTAATCTCCAGTACTATAAGAAGTTTCCTGTGTAAGGGTGATTACGTGTACCCTTCACTAATTTTTGTGTATTTTCACTATTCTGCCACCGCAGTCTTTATGTTCTTTATGTACAGAAAACAATAACTGGATGCTGATGGCTGGATTACCTTTTCCATCCGTCCATGATTGAATGATAAACCTAAGAAATACGTTTCTATTTTCCAGAGATAAAGATTAACCATCCGTTTCAGTATGACTGCTTTGTCTTAAAACGCCACACAAGTTGCCTGCTATTGTTTTTATCAGTATAAACGACAATGACATGGTATTATAGACAGCACTACAAAAACATTTCCACAAAGTTAGTATTCCCAAAAATACTTTTCTTGTACCTGTTTGTTTTCAGTTCAGTTACTGACTGTATACTTTTTGTAAATAAACACAGTATGGCTTTTTACGTGACCAGGACAGAAGGAACTTGCCTCATAATCAACGGCATTGGCGAATACTGGAATACAGTGTCCAAGTGTTATGCTTGCCTAATATACGGGTGTTCTTTTTACTGTTCTAAATCCCATGAATATATTCTGTAATTTGGACACAATAGAATATTGCAGAATGTAACCTTACGATAATTCCAAGAATATTGCAGAATGTAACTTACTATAATTCCAGCGAGAGTAAAGATGAAAGTCTTGCCATGTATTGCAGTAGATAATAATTAAAAATCTAGAACACTGCTTTGTTGCCTTTTGTTAAAAAAAAAAAAAAAAAAAACACGGATCCATTAGGCTACCTTTTTAGAGCTGGGAGGTTAGAAGATTCAAGTAGAATGGAAATACATTTTATTCTGCAATATACATGAAGGAGGATAAGCACTATCTAGTCTACTTGACGTAGTGTATCAGCACGGTGGTCTCACTGCAGCCAGAAAATATGTTTTATAATAATAATAATAATAATAATAATAATAATAATAATAATAATAATAATAATAATAATTATTATTATTATTATTATTATTATTATTATTATTATTATTATTATTATTATTATTTGTATGCATGTAATTTATACACAGAACAGTGTGAAAGTTTCAAAACAACAATTTTTAATGGCTTTAACTATTGATTCATAACACAGATTTTGTATTGTCAGCATTTGTTATTTATATTCGCATTTTTGTGAATCATACAATCAAACAATACTACATTGGCACTGCTGCTTTCCATTGTTCTGTTTCTTAAAAAGACCGGAATCTTTGATCTGCATATAAATTACCTATTATAGAAGGGGAAGATTATTATTAAACAGCATGTTGGAAAGTAGAAAGGATTGCCACTAGGGGGCAACAACCATCATGTTATGTTACACAGGTTGAAATTCATAAGCTATCCATTTTCTTCCTCAAGAAACCGTTCTTGTTCTGTCTTGAACCGTGTTACAGCATTTCCTCCATTTGCCACCCTTTGTAAATTATCCCATGTTTATTACAGGCGTGGTGGCAGAGGCCCCCTGTAGAATGGTATGGTACGGTATGATATATACTGCAGGCCCCTTTTCTATGCACTGATCTTTCAACTGGAGTAAATATTTCTTCCAGGTCTGCATTGTCAATCCTCTTTTTCATCTGAAGTGTAATATTCTCTGATAAGAATAAGCTTAACATCCTTAAAATGGCCTGTTAGCTTCTGTGAAGTTGTGTCACATCCAGAACTAGCTTCTCCAGTCTGCAGTTTAAGTTGATAAGTAACACAATCCACTCTTCCATGTTGTGTATCTGATGTTTTCAACCTGTTTAGAGATTCGAAATCTTAGCATTGGCATTCATGTGCATGCCCAGCAGTAAATGTTTCAGCAGGCTGGGTTGCGGTTGGCATCATAGTCACCAAATAGATGTGTCATGAGCACAGCATTACTCCTTCACAGATCAGCTGCTGTGAACTCCACTGGAAAACTACATGGAGAATAAGATGGGGGTAAAGGTTTTGAAAGCAAAGTATTTTTTACAGCACTTCCCAGCCAAAGGAGGTTTATACAGCACTATAAATTACTCTGTCAAAAGCTTACTATGAACACATTGTCTTTGCAAAAAAACAAACAGTCATCGTGGAGTGGAGTTCAAAACGTGAAGAAAAATATTGACAGAATTGACATTATTTTAATGTAAGATATGTTAATTGTTTGGATTAAATGTAAAATAAAAGTGTACTTCTTAAAGCTTCCACAAGGGGACATCATCTCCACACTTACATTGACTGCAATTCTTATAACGCATAGAATGGGGGAAGAAAAAAAAAAAAAAAAAGATTCCCAGAAAGGCAAAAATGCATTTTAAAAAATCTGCAACAGGTAAGAAAGTAAAAAAAAAAAAAAAAAAAAAAAAAAAAAGCTGAAATGGTTTATGATACAATATAACACAAACTCTTTACAAGAGTATTCTGCATTACTTTTTCCTAATCACAAACAAAATGTTACAAAGCTATAGACAGTCTGTGCCACCGGTGGTGTGTGCTTCTTTCCTTCTGAGTGTCTTTAAACTGTATCAATCCAGTGAAATACCGAGCATATACGTTTTTTTTTTTCGTTGTGAATTAACCTACGGTGTCAATAGACGTAGCTATATATATATATATATATATATATATATATATATATATAATATATATATATATATATATATTATATATACCATTATATACCATATATATATAGTCAACAAGATGGGCCAAATGTCCTCCTCTTGTTTGTAAACTTTATTAATTATTACTATATATATAAACACACACATATGTATATACTGTATGTTGAAAAATATATTTTGTAAAGCGTCACTGTATCTTAAAAATATTTTTATAGTACATTATATTTTTGTCCTGACTTTTCTTTTCATACGGTGAGATCAACATTTCCCTAATATAATCTTTCAGAGAACTTGTATAACAGAAACATACTTTTATTACAGCAATTCTGTGAATAATGTTTTCTTTGTAAATTGCTTTAAAATATATTTATTCAGGGGTCTAATTTATTTATTTATTTATTTATTTATTTTACTGTGGGGGTCTTTGGATATCATAACCCCACATTAAATACTCACTGGGTGAAACAATCCATTATAACCCTTTAAATGCTTTTGACTGCATATATCCCAAAACATAATGTCATAAAATGTTTTGATGAAAAAATGGTCACTCACATGCTGCAGTGGGACCCTCTGTCAGGTCAAATAGACCTGAAACATAATAGGAGGTTTACTCTATTGGGTTGGAAGTCGCCATTTGTATGTGCCTGCATTAATTTGGCTCTGGGCTGCGTGGTGAGAACCCAGTCTGACAGATTTGCATGCTTCATGGTTGTTGACTAGAACCGTGCAGCATAATTTTCATTATTTCTCAGCATATGGTTCAGCTGGGTCTTCTGTCAGCTAGAGAATTTCCAGACCAAAAGTCTGCCAGCATGTAGTGGAAAGTTGGTTCAATTGCACTAACTTGGTAGAAATGATACAGACGACATGCCTCGCAGTTTAAGCAGATGTTCCGCATGTTGGTGATTTTGTGAGAAGTGGTTGAACCAACCAGCCTCATATGGTATGATAACGTGAGCGCTTGACAGTTTCTACTGGCATCACTTCTCTGGGAGGTGTGGGTAGCCAATGCTAACTGTGGTCATTTCAGGGTTTCTGACAGCCCCTTTTCCCCCACCTGCTTTAAACACATGCTTACAAGTCTGCTCAGGATAATCCCATCACAGCTTTCTTCAGGAGCCAATTATCAGTTCTTAGTAAGACCGTCTGTTCCATGAATACTTTATTCAGCTGGTAATGAGTTGGCAAAAATGATTTGATATTAAATACCCTGATGCTTTACATGTATGTTGGAAAAGTTGTCTTTAGAATTGGTGTGTTCATATCAATGCTAAATTGAACAGAAATAAACTGTAGATGGTAAATCCAGGTTATATACATTTTTTTGTTTTTGTTTTTTTGAGAGGGGGGAGCTTATAAAACAATGGATCATAAACTTCTATTCCCTTCAGCAGAGTATAAATGGGTTGTCAGGGCCAGCCTATTCCCCTCATACATGACAAACCTTATGACAAGGAATATTAAATGATCACCAAACAGTGAGTTACCTCTAAATCCATTCAGTGGGATTATGTGACCTCGGAGATGGTTGGGAAATCCACTGCACATCCTAATGTTAGGGACTCCAGTGTCTCGCTGTGTCTGTCAGCACCTCGTTGATCAGTCAGACTCAACTGATCCTGTTTTCTTCATAAGAAAAAGATTAATTCTGCAGATTATCTCAGTGCAATAAAGTACTTATTGTTAACCAGTAATCAGGAAAAGTGTCTGCCTTGTCCTGTTCTGGAGTAACACCAACCTTATTTCAAGATAAAGTTTGTGTTTGTCTTTGTTTTTAAGCAACATTTCATACTAAACTCACGCTATACTGTTTTGTAGTACGTTTTTTTATTTAGGAGCCAGTGAAATTCAGCCAGTACTGTTTTGTACAGTGCATCTCAGAATTAAAGAATTATCTCCAGTTCATACTGAAATCATCCCAATAAATCAGCTGTATATTGAGGAATTATGTTATGTGTGCATGTTTATCAATTTCTTGTGTAAATGTCTTGTTGATGGCAGATGGTTACACGTGTTTAAGCTGGGGGGGGGGGGGGATTCTGAATTTAACAGGAGAATTCAACTAATGGGGCTCAACTTGGGTGCATGTCACAGGAACTTAATTTCCCCCAGATTGATACTGTTTGTAGATAGGCTGTTTGTCTTTTTTAAGACGTTATTTTATGTTTATGGGAATTACTTGAAAGTGGCATGGTTATGAAGATTATGATAAGAACAGCAGGAGACTGAGGGTTTTAGTTCATTAGTACAAGAGGCACAGGGAAGGTCAACTTCAGCATAGACAAAAGAGCACTGGAACTGTTATGGCCATATCAATGTACCTCAGCTTCAACAAGGCATTCAAAGCTGGAGTGTAATCAGCCGATCATGATTGAGAGGACCAACTAAACCACTTCAATACTACTGTATAATGACATGCCTTAAAGTCAAAGGCTTATCAGGAGCTGTTCAATAGTTTAGAAGGTGTTAAGTGCTAAAGTGAACACTTGATAATATACACTAGGCAGTAAACAATATATGAATTGATGTGCCATTTCCCAATTGAAATTCTAAGGCAACAAATTTCTAAAAATTCCAAAAGTATCCAATTCTGTCATTTAGTTATTTTTGTATCTGATCCAGCAAGCACAATAGACACTGAACAGTACATTAGATTATACTGTATAATCATAGTGTTATGATAGCAGCAATTCATCTGTGTATTAATCTTTCTGCAGTAAAATCTGCAGAGAAGCCACTTAAAAAAACAAAGCAGATTCAGTGAC
The DNA here is from genome assembly GCF_017654505.1 of Polyodon spathula. Taxonomy (NCBI): domain Eukaryota; kingdom Metazoa; phylum Chordata; class Actinopteri; order Acipenseriformes; family Polyodontidae; genus Polyodon; species Polyodon spathula. Next base: position 6,895,675 of record NC_054556.1, on the reverse strand, counting down.
GGTTAAACTAAAGGACACTATTAGCAAAGGAATGAGGACGTGTAAGAGAAAGTAAAACTTTCAGCTTTTTTAGTTGCTAGGCTTTTCAAACAAGGACATAAATAGTTGAAGCTGATTGCCCTATAAGCAGCATGCTCTCCATCTCCAAGTTCCATATAAGTCAGTGTGAACAAGCTAGAAATCCTGACTGGCAGCTGTTGATAGGAATAGTTTGTGGAAACGTACAGCATGTAAAGAGCAAATATACATGAAAAACAATTAGGAGCTGAAGTCCTCTTTCGTTCAGAAAATACTGCTGTGACATACTTGACGGGAGTGTTTTAAATTCTGTATTATGTTGCTTATATTTTCTTCTGAAACAGCAACACGTGTTACAGGTCCCACCTTGTGTGTCTGTAATAACTCCTCAGCTGCAGCAAAAAAAAAGGCCATATTACTGTATTAATACAATGCATGATTCATTTTCAATTTTAAATAATGAAATGTTCCCAAAAGGACTGAAAATCTGTATTCTGTATAGAAAATCTGAAAATCTGAATAAAAACCTGTAATATTATTCCTACGTATTGAATAGCAATGGCTTTACTTAAGTAGCTTGTAATTGATTAAAACATGCAATAGATGTTTTTTTACAAACAACACTAATTTAGTAGAAATGTACTTTCGTAGCGGTCCATATTCACATTGTCCCAGAGAAGAAACTTCTGGGTTCAGCAAATTTCCTAATAAGATACTAAACAGTATTTTTGTAGTTGGGTAATAATAATGAGATAAACAGCAGGTCTTTCAGTCAAAGGGTATTTTTAGATACTTAGCAAACACTGTCTGCAATTATTTAAAAGCTTCAGCTACCTAGATTTATCTAATCTTTACCAGGGCTATCTAATCTGCCACTCACAGCCTGTTCAATTGGGACATATTGGGTGAAATGTGCAATACAATTTAGGACTTGTAAAATAAAAATGAACAGACTAGGATTAGGTTTTGTGAACCCTCCGTACTGTTTGGCAGGGTAAAAAGGATAACTGCTTGTATGTGCGCAGAGTAACCACTCATTAAAACTACAAGCATTACCAAATTTGAAATTACACATTTACTTCAATATTAAATACACCGAAAGCAACACAAGTACAAGTCTTGCAATTGATTGTTTTTACAATAGCTGAATACATTTTATATATGATTGAATAAATATATTTTTTGACACCAAGGCTCCCCTGGTAAACCCAGTATTCTCTTTTGGAGTACAGGGTAAGTCATGCCACTGTGTTTAAAAATCTTTTTGGTTTGCCTGGAGGCTCATATGGAGAGCTAGGTTCAACATATTGTTCTTTACTGAGCCCTATCGGTCAGGAGTAATGGCCAGTTAGCTTGCTTTTAAGGTTGACTTGCTTGGTGACATCCATTGCTTGGATTGAATTGAGAACTGGATTAAAAAAAAAAAAAAAAAAAAAATGACAGGACATTTTGATTTATTATAATTATTAAGAAGAAGAAGAAGAAGAAGAAGAAGAAGAAGAAGAAGAAGAAGAAGAAGAAGAAGAAGAAGAAGAATGAGCTACACTAAATTGTTAAGGATGCTAAAACATGAATATAAATAATATTGAACCTGATGCTTTGCTCACTGCTTCAGCTTCTATGCCAAAAATACTTGAGTTAATTTTTGCTACAGAAATGCTTTGAACAGAAAAACCATAATTACTTTTAGCAATGCAGGGAATTTACTTTTAAGCTAAATTAAAATCCAAAACATCAAGAATATTAGGCACCTCCATTTCCAGAACATTTGTCAGTCCGACAACTAGTATTTCAATCATCCCGTCCAATGATCAGCTAGAAGGGGCTTTATATCTTACCTCAATTCATCGGTATGTCAGAGGTTGCCTCCTCCTCTCCAGCCTGTTTTTTTGGCCTTGTCTAAGGAGGAGGGCAGCTATCCTGCCCCCCTGCCCATGGCTTCCCTACAGTCAGCTTCTCCACTATCAGCAAACTAAGTTATGGGCAGGGGTACCTCAGAGGAGAAGGCCAAAGGCCAAAGATGTAATGAAAAATATACATAACGTTGTATTTGTTGTCTAAGCTTTAATATTGTTCTCTCACGCATGAGTTTTCCTGACTGAGCCAGTTTGTTTTGTTAATCAAATACACCATTCTAGGCAGACATGAGATCATTGAATACAAATGTTAATTACACAAATAAGTGCCTGTTCATAAATGGAGGTCATAGGATTTTACATTACAGCAATAACTGTAGAATTTACTTTGTAGAAATTCAATTTGAAATATAGATTTCTGTTCATTGGTATTTCTAGCATTTAAAAAATGTTCCCACAATGACAAATTATTTCCATCAAACGCACCACCAGTTTTTGTCCTGCAGAAGGCAAACTTAAATATTTGTGAAAGATGTTCATAGTTTTAGGATAATTATAATAATATTATGAAAACCAAAATAAATGAATAAAAAAAAACATAACAATGCTGATTGAACCACTTCATTGTCACAAAAGACTAGACTGTCATCTTTTTATTTTTTTTTTTTTTTTTCTGGATTCCACAAATGAGTTTACACATTTATAGAAAAAAAAAGTTTACTGCAATAAAGTAATTTCCAGTAAAACTTGAAGGACAAACACCCATTGTGATTCTTCTTAATAAGACCCACTGTGTCTGTAGACTTACAACTGGTTCCTTGTATTGTCTTCACATTCTTCAGTGAACTGTGGTCCTCATTCTGCATTTTGGCCATAAACAGATGGTTCTAAAGAGCTGTTGTCTGCCTCTGGACTAACATAATCTGTGCAACATCTCACATCTACATACCAACCTACTCAGCTCTCATTCACAAATTCAACAATACAAATAAAGCCAGAAGAGAAGCTGGCACTCCGCTTGGAGCTACTTAATAGAACTCTTAAATTAAAATTCAGAAAATGTAATGTGAAATATAAAATAAAGTTTTTGTTGTTGTTCTGATTGAAATATGAATATATTGTTTTGTTCTCCAGAAATGCCCTTTTGTTGAGTAAGGGCTGTTTTGTTAAAATTACTTGAGTATGTTTGCAATTGACATATTTCTGTAGGCTACAATATTACCAAGGCAACCAAAGTCCTCAATTGTTCATTTGCTCTACAGGCCACGCAGCTGTTTAGTGTTCAATCAAAAGACTGTTGTATTGGCTTAACAATACTGTACAAAGAGGTAGAGTCAAGTTTTTTCAGACCACCAAAGATCACATAGCAACTAACTTTTATGTTTCAGTTGTAACCTCCAAAGAATTAAACTGTTAACTTGAATTAAACTGTTAAAAATTTTTATTTTCCAAATTTTCTAGATATAATATATATATATATATATATATATATATATATATATATATATATATATATATATATATATATATATATATATATATAGGCTATATTTATACACCTGTTACAATAATTGCCTTAAATATTCAGTTTCATAAGGGATATAAGACATGTGATAGATGATCACTAAATTATAGGAGACTCACAAAACACATTATTCAAGGGAGTTCTTTTCATTTGCACACTTGTGTAAACACTTATAATATACTCTTGTTAGTCTTGCAAGATTATCAATAAACAATCAAATTGTCCAATTTGTAACAAATATTTATTTAATCATTAACATTTTTAAACAATCAATCACATGATATTCAAATCATGCCAGTATTTGAAGGAATTCAGTGATAAAATGGGATGTTTTGGCATATTCTTTGTCATGGTCATTCACACTGTATCACCAAAATAAACATCGAGAAATGACTCTTGTTGAATCATTTTTCAACTTTTAAAACCATGATTGTTTTTAGTACTGTATGACTAAATATAAAAAATGGGATGGATTCTCTCAACCTTGCAGGAAACTAACATAACTGTTTTAGTCTTTCCAAAATCTTTCGTAAATAACTCAAAACGGAAAGCGTCCACATGCCATATTCCGTGACCACATCAATGAGGGCCATGATGAGGTTATATCTACAAGGGGAAAACCTAAAGAGAATTCACCTTGTTCCATTTCAGGGGCATCATTTGTTGCAACTACCAGTAATTCAGATGTCCATTTGTTTTACAGTACTTGCTGTTTTAAAATGCACTATGCTTGCTTACCAGTGTATCTTATCTGACCTATATATAAATGTAACAATGCGGTACGTTTGATCAGTAAAAAAAAAAAACTATTCATGTTTTTTTCTTCATTCATACACTTGCACAGTATTAAACTTTTCATTGATAAGAGGAAACAAGACATAGTAAAGTGTATTTTCTTAATAAACCACTTCCTTATGCAGGGCCAGATCCTTGCAATTTCTAACAATCTAATCAGTTTGCAAATATGAACAGTTTGCTAATAGGTGCTTGTTAAAGGGGACATACTGTATGAAAGAACAGTTTTCACATACCACTTCCTTTCATAAATATTACACCAAATACTCAAATATTAGCTTGGTTTCTGGTTATATACTTGAAAATGGCAAACATTCATTGTTTTGTTGTCTTCCTGAACAGTATTTGTACTATTTTGTTAGGATTACAAAGCCATTTCAAAGTCATTAGAGACTTTGGAATGTACTGCAACAAATACATTGTTGTATGTCAAGAGTGTGGAGAGGCCAAGACTGTAAATTATACAGATAGGTATGTTAAATGAAAAGCTAAATATTTTCCACAAATGCACTGGCACAGAAAATGATACAGTAAGTATGCTGTAGTTTTTGCAAGTTTCATTAGTATCAGGAGAGGAAAGCAGGAAAGGCAATAGTACCCTGAAATGAAGTCACAGTTTTCATTTTGAGGATGTGTTCGAAGAGGTCCAGAGTATATAGTCACAGTCCAACTGGCACTGCTCTACTTCGTTTTTCTCAATGAGACTTCATAATGCATTTTACAAAAGTGAAGTCATAGCGGAGGGAGCTTGTCAATGAAAGCTTTGCATTTCACCAGACTTTGAATCGTCCCTACATGTAAAGACAAATTCTGCTCATGTAACTATCACCCATCATTATAAGCACCAATTCAAAAACAAGAGAGCATGATCTGAATCAGAAAACACTATCACTGAGCTGAAAATTCAAGTTAGATCTTTTCTCTACTGTTACGGGGTCTGTTGTGTATATACCAGAACTTTTTTCTAATCTCTAAATGGGTTTGAACAATGTCCTATATCTTGACGAACTTAAAAAGATGCTATTTTGCTATGTCCCTGAATATGAACATAGGGGGTAAAGCCAACAACCAACTTGTCCTCAATGTTATTGGGACAAACATTCTTGGATAACCTGCAGAAGTGTTTGGTAATTAAATGCAATGGTTTAGTTCTAAGGAGCAGTGGTAGTGCAACGGCAGCTACAATGGTGTGAGCTATTGTTAGAATGGCACCAGTCTGCCATCCCTATTTTTTCACCAGATTATTTCTGTGGAAGGAGGATAGGCACAATTGAGGAAGCTTACAGATTATGGATGCTCATATTTTGTGTTTTACTATTTTCCTGCCCCTCTTTGCCTATGTCTCAGTGTAGCAAGATCCCTCGTCACTATCTCATCCACTGTTAAGATAGACTGTTCAGATTAGGTGGAAATGATCCTGCAATTGGTGTGGATTCTGATGTTTCAGCTCTCCTCATTGTTCTTACATCCTCCTGTAGCACATAGAGTAGACACCATTTTCTCCTAGAAGGCGGTGGCCACATTATCGCAAGACCGTGAGAATTCTCAACGTATTTGTACATTCCTAATTCCAGGTTTCTAGGTATGTACACAGACTTAAGAATTTGTTGTAGTTAAATATCCCTGCCACATAGAAGAAAAGTAATAATATCTTCATGCTACATTTATTCATGGAAATTAGGTACAATGCACCTGATGTTACTTGGTGGACTCACTTTAATTTATTGTGCAGACCTAACTCGGTGCACTTAGCTTCTGAGATTTAAGAACCCCAAGATCCAAGCTGCTGGATATGGTTTTCTTTAAAAAGCTGCATACATACTGTTTTATGGTATATTTATTTAGTTTTTGGAGGGAAACTTATTGAGCTGTTTGAATAATTACAACATTTAAGGAGTCCCAGCTGTGCTATTTTTCACAGGGCTGTGTAATTATTAGGTTCTCAACCAAGATAATGTGATGCACTGTTAAAATTCCGAGCAAATCCTGTTTATCTGTTTGCATTATTAGCCAGAAATCCAGTGTGAAATTTCACTGTGGGCTGACAACTGCAAACCTCAGTTGTCTGCCTTGAATTTCTTACACATAGCAGGCATCTACAGTTTTGAACTTATAAACACAAATTACATGCTATAACTGTCTCAATCATGTATTATTTTGCTGGCATTGCAACCAAACATTTAGATTTCGAATTGTTTCTTGTAGTTCACATTCTAATTGATGCATTTTCCATAATAAAACCTGTCGTCTTTGTGGGTTGTGGTCAACTAAACAACTAAAATGAGAAAATAATTTTCTGGGGGGAAAATGCAATTAGTATCCTTTATGTTATCTAATTTCTAGTTAGACTTTCTATTAATAAAATAATAACACATTTATAATTTTTTGGGGAAAAGAATAATCCCTTGGTCACTGAAAAGCATTCTCGTTAATAATCTTTTAAAGAGAACACAATAATCGGACCTTGTTTGTAGTCGTTTCCTTTTGTCTTTGTGCTCTCCTGGATTTAAAAGGGCTCTGTATTTGTGAATTCACACAGACACCATAACAGCTCCCTTGTCGTGTGTGTTACTCCCTATCTTGGAGCCTGAAAGAAGACACATTGGTTTCTACCATCTCTTTGTTATCAGATGGAGCATCCACTCCAATTTGCAATTTTAATGAAAATTAGACACCTGCACTGCAAATGATCAGCACTCTGAGGATTTACACAAAAAAAAAAAGAAAAAAAAATCGTCTTATCTGAGGAACTGGAGCTAACAAGGTGTCCAGTTACATGAGCCCTCAGATTGTATTTTCAGATGGCAGTGGGGGAAGAAAGGGACTCTTTATTCTCTAGGCATTGACAGTGATCTTCTCAGATGGTGAAAAAGCAAGAGGGTTACCACAGCCCAGGCCTTGATAACACTCACGGGACAGGTGACCTCCTTGTGATCCCCTTGTGAGCTTCGGATGCTCCTCCTCATGGGGCTGAGGCCGGAGAGTTAGCCCTCTCAACAAAGAAGGCCCTCTTTGGCTACTCATTGTTATATTGTTACCCTCCAGTGCTCATCTACAGGGCCTAGAGACACCAGAGCAGAAACCGAGGCTGGTTCTTTTCACTCTCGGCTCTGAAAGATCTATCAGCCAGTACATCCGAGCTACTTGCTTGTCTGCTTCCTTGCACGCTTGATGGCTTTCGAGAATATCAGAAACAGTCAGCCAAGATCTGTCTTTTACCACTGGCGGTCTGGCGTTCACATGAGAAGGGTTTGAGATTGTATCTTCCCATTTCACAAACTCCCATGAAAAAATGGGAGGTATTCCCTTTACACTTTGAGATTTACACTAGATGTTGCTGAGATAATATGATCAAGGAGATGATATAAGCATAGTTACAAATTTCCACATATAAAAGATAGTTCCATAACACAGGTGTTAGGGGATCCACATTTGTGTCATCCTTTTCTTACAGCCCACCATGTGTGTTAGATACAATTCACAGAATGTCATTAATTGTGTATTCTTAGATTAACAGCTGGGTGGCCTAAGGCAAAACTAGGCCCATGCTCACACACACTGTTAGTTGTTAGTATTAGAATTCTCTTTTCACCATCCTCAGGACTGAGCCACATTGCCTCGCTTTCCGTTTTACCTTAAATTAAAAACTTTGATTATAATGGGATTTTCACTGCACCAAATATGGAAGTAAGCTATTAAACATGTACAAAATGTACATTACACACTGAGTGGTAAACGGTAAAAATAATTGTGTATTTCTTAGCAGTTTTTGAATGTCTGGATCTCTTTGGGCATGCATTCCATATCGCTATCAAAAGGCTTATCTTGAGAACCTTGCAGCAAAGAAGTATTTACATTTCATTTTAACCCTCGCTATTTTTAAAAGGAAAACAAAAATAGGTTATTACAGAGGACAATTAATTAAAGTTTGTAGATTAGCGCTGTTTCTTTTTTAATGTAAATGTTACAATGGAAGAGGCTACTTCTTAAATGCAATTGTTTACTATGACTTATTTTCTTTCATTCTACTAACTTTGTATTATATAGTTTGCAGCACTAGTCAAGATAACAGAAAAGAAAGAATAAAACATGAACTTTATAACAGTATAGTGTACTAAAAAGACAAATGTTGGAAAAGTGTACATTTTCAAAGCATCTTCTAAGCATGTCTTTCAGTTGCTTTGCATTGCATAAAATGTTCCACATCTGAATTCCAATTTTGAAAGTGTTTACAAGGATACTGCACACTTCACATATTAAAACAGGTTCCTACAGCGTGGTCCAACTCCACTTCTGTCTCATTTCCACCTTGTGTGATCTTGAACATGACGTCCAAGGATGGCAAGCAGCCCTAAACTATCCACTACCTGTCAAAAATGTGAGCTTAGGCAGTCTGGAAAAATTACACACAGCGCTGGTAAGAAAGTGACCATTCATAAACAATACCGTATAAGCAGAAATATGTCTGAAATAATGTTAAAATTTGCTACAGAAACCTATTTGTTAACACAGTAGTTTAGGTATCCGTGGTTATATAATATGAATGATGTCATATACTGTATATATACATTATTATATTCTCATTACATGTAAAAGCCATTATTAATCATAATTTATAACTACTAATAGCAAAATTAATAACATGTTTATAGATTGGATGTAACCTCTCACAAAAGGTGCCTAAATGCTGTCATGTTTATAGTGTTGACCATGGGTCATGATTGTTTGTTCTTTAAATACATTTTTATGTTCCATCAGTTTCCTCTCTATTTTCAAATGCCCAATGAAAATGTCACCTTACTCCAGACTCTCATGTACTAACTCACGAGGACTGCAGATCGACAGACGACCTCTGTTCCTGAAGTCTAGCCAATCACAGCTTTTCACCTGAGCAGCAGTTGCATGTCAAGCTACTGAAAACAGGAGGCAGGAGTTCAGCCTGACTGCTATCCACGTGGTCCTGTCTGGTCTTATTTTTGCATTATTTGTAAAGTGCCCATATTAAAAGAGGGTCCAACCAGCACTAACTGTTGTAACCATGTGTGAAATCTCCTCATCTTGCCTTATCCTGCCTATAATCTGGGATGAAAATGGTAATTTGAAGTCTTAAAAAAACAAACAGCAAAAGCATCACAGCAACATTTGAATGCCCTCAGATGATGCCACTGCAAGCTAGAAAGGATTACGAATCTATACCCTTCCTCCCTCTCCCTCTATCAGCTACTTTGAAAGCTTGTCCAAAGACTGCAAAAAAAACAAGCAATGTGTTTACCCTGTGTACTATAAACAGGAGCACCTGTTTTTCTCATGAGCAACTTGTGTCAGAAGGATTAATCCACAAGAGAAGAGACTCGCTGCTGTCACTCACTACCACTGTCATTGACACAAGCCATCAGGATTATCTTCAGTTCAACGGCAAGTGAAATGACTGATGTACTTTTCTCTTAGCAGTTTATTTACAGTTTAATGACTGATGTGCTTTTCTCTTAGCAGTTTATTTACAGTTTATGTACATAAATACAAAGTACAAGCAGTCTCTTCATGAGCAAAGGATTGCCTAAAGTTTTAATGTTAGACAGACACAGTGTACTCACATATTGTGTACATCATGTACTCGTAAACCAATATGCTCGATCCAGTACCGGAACCTACTTTCTCACATGGAAAAAGTTCACATAGTTAACTTTATTTTATCATTGTAAACTGTTTTCACCATTGTGTCTTAAAATGCAACATCCAGCAAAGCATTTCAAATATCTTTACCCGATTTCTAACCATCACTGTGTACCAGAGTTAAAAACTTAGTGCACAATAAAGAAAATCACACATAACACCCCGTCCCCCCCACCCCTGTAAATAACAGGTTTCAATTTGTCTCATGTAAACTGAATTTTTTTTAAGAGACACATTTTGTCTTAAAACAAAAATTGAGAAGACATGACTTTACCACTTTACCAATTGCCATCAACTGCAAGGTTTCAACTAAGCACACAGTGTCACCAGGAGAACAAATGCTGTAAATGTGACGTATTTTTCTTGTGACGTAAGCCAGATTTTAACCTGTCTGAATGACGAAAAGGTATTAATGCAATGCCCTTTACCTTTATCCATACTGTACATTGACACATTAATAATTCCCTACTAACAGCAATATATAAAGATCCCACAGTGATGCTGACTTCGGCTGTTTAGAATGGGGCAACTACTGTACTGTGCGGTACTGTGAGTCATTCAAGTGTTCTAGAAAGCAATTACTACTTTGATTGCATAGCAGACAGTGGATATTAAACTTGACTTTACCCACCTACCTTCCTGGCAAACACAGGCCCAGAAAAACTTGGTCAAGAGCCGAGTGTAGTTCTTTGAGGAGGCGAAAGCATGAAACAACTGCAGAGTACACTAATTCCACTGAGTGCTGTTGCCATATGGCCCACATGGAATTAAACAGCTGTTTCTGAATGTAAGGCAAAAGTGTGGAAATACAAACTTAAAGAGCCGGCAACATCTGCAAAAGGGCTTTAGCGTAACCATGGCAACCGCATGAAAGCCATTGACAGCCCATGGCCTATGCTTGTCAGTCCGTGGCTGTGATTAATTGGAGCTCAGAGCAGAACAAGCTCCAAGGATCCAGTGGAGGCCTTGTTGGCATTTAGGCCTTGCCCTGGGGTCAGAGATGGATCAAATGGGAACTTTTATATGAGCAGAATGGGAGGAATGCAAGGCATCAAGGGAGTAAGAATGAGAATCACAGGTGCCTTCACAGCTTCCTTTTACCCTCCCCAGGCCTCCTGTATGCACAATTACCATTTGGGATTTTGGCAGCTCTTTGCCTTGTGAAGTAATGATGTTTTTTTTTTTTTTTTCCTTCCTGTGTGTTTAAATGGTGCTACGTTTGACAGAAGTTAGGACAACAGACCCAGCACCGTTCCTAAAATTTGGGCAGCATAGGGTCGCAGACAAGGACAGTTGAAGGAAGCCATGCACAGTTGTGTTGATTAAACACAGGCTTTGGCTAAACAAGGTTTTCTCAGTCAAATAGGTTATTTATAAAAGTGGCAGCAGGAAGATGAGTATAGCAGCTGCCTTTTCAATATGTCCCTTTTTTTCTAATCACTAAGAATAAGTGCTGTCGGTTATTAGTCTTCCCATGGTGGCTGCTGTGGCTGAACATTCTGGAGCTGCAGCCAGGTAAAACTGGGTAAAAGTTCAGCTATGAGGCTGCAGCTGTTAAATCTCTACTTCAAAATTGTGTTCATTGAAAACCAATAATGTCTAAACCTCAGAGCACAGACCAGTGTAAGAAAATAGGAAATTTTAGGAACATATTTGGCAAGCTGTACCAAAGGTTTTGCAAGTTTTGTTAACAATTTAGCAGCTTTTATTCAACTTAACTGCTGAGTAAAAAAAGATCAGCTTTTCCAATTTGGTATATCAACGAAACATATCAACAAATGTAAACATTTTTGGGACCATTGTTTTTAAATGACCAATATAGCCAGAACATTAACGTTCAATTAAATGTGTTGCCTAACGTTTAGTAAACACGTTTTCCGCAGCCCCTGTGTCCTCCACTTCAGTTCAAATAGCAATTTGTCACCCCACAGCAGGAAATGTTCCCTTGGGACCCTGTCCTAACAGAGGCAGGTCATTTTAACTGTAAAATAAGTGCAACCCTGGAATCTGAAACCCTCAAGGCTCTATTCACAGTGTAAAGGGAGATGGGAGCTTCAGTGGGTGTTTTTTGTCATCAAAAGATGGAAATTCTGCCATACATTTTTTTGTGTTTGAAGATTGGTACTGAAAGAGGCTTATATACAGCTTAATGATCTCTGACATATATGTCATTGTACTGGATAAGTGAATATTACCATGGTGTACTGCCATTATGTTCTCATACTTTTTGGACAGACGCTCAAGCAGTTTTGAACGGCATTTAAAGTACTATGTTAGTGTATTGTGAAGAAACTAATTAATCTAGCGGAGTCCCTTATGATTTTTTAAACAGCAAGCAATAGCGTTCCCTTTTATGCAAACCGTTCCGGGGACAAGGAGTTTGTTCAGAATGTTCAGATAATGTTTTTTTCCATTTAGAGTGGATGCCAGTGGAAACATTTTTTGGATAATGGTGGTTCTACACTACTGTTAACATCTGGATGTAAAGCTTTTGTCGCAGTGGTTTCAGTAGTACATACTGTACATTTTTATCTAATCTCTAAAACACAAAAATTGATTTCAAAATACTGTACCAGGAGAACACATTTTACAAAATCACTTGTCCCCTCTGGACATAGCTTGACCACTCAATACCCCCTGATTTAAATGCATGTGCTATTTATATTTAAATATATTTTAAGGCTTTCTGACAGATCAGGTAGTTTGACAGCTTTTGAAAAAAAAAAAAAAAAAGTTTATTTATGAGCAAATGACGAGTTACATGTTGAATAAGTAGAGTATAAAATATTGCATGTGCTGCAATACAGAAGTTAGATATTAAACTTTTAACCTTAAGGGGGCCATCTCATTTGATAACGATGATGCCGTTCCAAAACTATCAGCCTTGCACAGACATGTTCCGTAGTTCCTGGGTCACAAACCATCCAAATATATTTTTGTCGGAAGTTTTACATAAAAGAATTGAGAAGAAATTTTAAGCGAAACACACCTGTATTTATGTTTAGCACTATTAATATCTTCATCTTGATCTACAGAACTATAACAGTGTAGAGTAAAGATTCTTGTGCTACACAGACATACTGCAGGGACACAAACTGGTGGCACTTCAAAAATTCAAACTGCAAGTGATTGCTGCAGCTCAACACTCATGTTTCTTAATGAGCAAGAAGCTCTGGAAATTGTCCTTTATATGACTTCAAAGCCATGCCCTTTTCCATCTGTGATGTTTACAGTCAGACAGTCTTGTTATTTATTTTCAGCAATGGTGCAAAAGCTTATTAAATAAGCATTTTTTTTTTTTTTTTTTTTTTACTTATCCCACAAAGCCAAGAAGAATCAAAACTTTGTATCATACTCCACCCCAGTAAAAATATTTGAGCTTTAAATTGTTGGGACTGTTCACATTGGCTGCATATGCATCCTAGCTAGTTAATTCTAAGACCTTGTCACTCGGTCCTCATTTTTGCAGATCCCTGATTCTTTGTAACCAAGATGCATGTGATGACAGCAAGCATGTGCTCCATCAGTCAAGCTTAACTGAGCACTAATGCTGTCACTACCACTAGCCAGAAAGGATCCTCTGACATTAAAATGATTATGAAATATTGTACTACAACAGAGTATAACAGTCTGCATGCCACACATTCTTCCACCTTTATAAGGAAGAAATCATGCAGTTCAATGCAATGTCAGTGCACGCTTTTACCAAATACAGTGATCCATCACTCTATCATGATTCTAGTTAATGGACAATGAGGTCCAGTTTACCCACTGTTGACTTTGGGCTTGTGAAGTCTTCTTTACTGAACAACAACTAACATGAAGAAAGGCATGAAATAGATGTAGCATCTAAGTTGGGCTACCCTGGATAAATCATTTCTAAATTTAAAAAAGCCTTTGCATTGTACACATCGCTAGCTTCTACATAAAAGTTTTTTGGTCAGGGCAAGGCTTTGCAATGTGCACTCGTGGCAAATGATCGTCACTGGCTATTCTATATTCAGACCTTTGCAGGGTTATTACTAATACCAAGATTAGCTGCATTAGAATTCACACGAATGAGAGTTAACTATCTATGTAAGCCCTGCTGCTGAATATATACGTAAGGCCAAATGCAACTGTTTCAGTTTTCCTTCTTAAATACCGAACAGTATTTGGAAGAGAAATCAGACTGCTTTACCAATTATCTTAGCCTCTCTTCAACCTTAGCAGCAAATAAAGAAAACTGCAGACCGGCTGGAAGTTTAGATCAACAGGAAGAGTTTAACGCAACATACAAATTTCCAAAAAAAGCAGAGGATCAGATTGTGTTTGGCAGAGGCTTTAGGAAGTATTAAATACAACACCTTCATGTGAGAAGGTTACAAAAGACTGGGATTGACTCCTGTCTGTGTCCCAAACAGCCTTGTGCTCCCGTGACCTCTAAATCATGCAGTACATTTTAATTAGCAGCTGACTTTAAGGGAATGTGACAGAATGGTACAGAGATGCGATTGTCCATTGATTAAGTTTGACTGGGTTCTTACACAGGCAGATTTTATATACTTTTTACTGCTATTAGTTGATGGCAAACATTATAATAGGCCTGCAAAATTGAACCACAGAGAATGCTCAAGCTTTCACATAGCATTTGCGAGATTTGTGCAAATAATCTTATTGTGGTTAACGTCCAACTTTTTTATACAAAGCACAATGGTTTTCTGTGCTGAAGAAAACAAACTGACCAGAATATGAGAACCTGAGCATGGCAGAGAAATAATAAATATATTGCTTGTGTTAAGGAAACAAGCAATATATATTTTGTGTTTAATGTATATGAACTCTATTTATTTGGGAAAAGCATCCTCTAAACATATTAGCCTGTAATCGGCAATTGATGAGAACACAGCCACTTGAAACTGGATTTTCCTCCTTCCATAAAGATCTACACAGTGTAACATTCCACCGAGATTTGATTGCAGATAAACTTCTTATTCCACCTGGACCAAACAGGATGATTGAAGATTTGTTTTCAATTATTCATTCGGTTTTCAGTTTCTGAAGGTCAAAAGACAATCTGCTCACACTCGCAATGGCGCAAGGGAAAGGTGGCATTGTCATTAAATATTTATTTACTGCATGTAGTTTAAATAAGTTCTCGAATTAGAGTGGATAAACAAATCAGCATTTGCCTTACTCTAATGAATACAAAATTTGAAACAGAAATTGTTGCCTTGCCCCAAAAAACATTCTAAAATAGCAGCCATTTGATCTGTTGTGGTTAAGATAAATTTTAAAAAAGTTTCAGCTCTGTGATCTACCAAGTTCACACAAGGACTACTAAAATTAAGCAACTAGCTAAATGAAGAAGCCCAAGACATTGCTAGGTAATTCAAATAAATCACAACATCACTTATTAACAGACTGAACTTGATGTAACCTTTATACAGTTTGTTTGCACCAAAAATAAATATGGAAGATATATAAATATATTTTATGTTGCATATGGGATTGGCAGAATTTTAAACTGGAAACACACTTATTTATAGTGGCTGAAAAACAAAATATAAAAAATGCACAGAGGTCCCTTGACGCGAGTCATTCTACTTTTCAGCACTACCAAAATTCTGATATTTTTGATATCCCAGTTAACCCCAGAAGAAACTATAATGTACCAAGAAGGAAATGGAAATACACCTTATCTGATTGAGGTGAAACTGTATTTATTAAAAAGGAAGTCAAGCTAAACGTTTCCTTAAGAAAAAAAACAGCCGCATGCAGCCATGTTGCACTAATAGCATGCTTTTTTTTTAAATGCTTGTATACAGTACATGCATATCAGTAGCAAGCTGTTTGTAAATCACCAGTGATACACTTAAACTCTGTATCAATGGCATAACATTTAAACAAACCCATAACATGCATATTGTTTACATTTTGAAGTGGCTTGACTTGAAACGATTAAGTGTCCAAGAAATTATTTTTGAACCCTAGTTCCCTATCAAACATAGAAGTGGTTTTGTGCTTCCTTTTAAACTTGGTCTATTTGGAATGACTTGTGGATAAAATAGAGAGAAAACATGTAAACATAATACTAATCTAGAGACTGCAGGGAACATGTAATACACCTCCTCACTGTGTTCCTGTGCGTGAGCCTCTAGCCCACAGATCAGTGTCAGGATTTGTGGTAGAGCTGAACAGATCTCATTTTTACCATTCATTTATTTTACAAAGTCAGTTTGACATTCAATGGCATCCTTCAGGCATTTCGTTCGAACACAGATAATATTAAAACAGATAAAGAAATCCCAGAAACCAATTTAAATTATTTTAAAAAATGTTGGGACTTAGAGAGGGTTTGTTCTGATTGTTAACAAATAATATTGTTTTGTTTATGTAATGTTTGGTCTTTTGGAATACAGCACCTAGCTTTTAACTCATAAAAAGTCCATTCTCCATATTGGATGAAATTGCTGTCTTGAGGCAACGCATTTTCAACCAGTTCATGTGTTTGTCATATTAAATGTTTCATACATTATTAATAATACATTTCTTTCTGACAAACTGAGTTAGACCCCTGCCATGCAACATAGGGTTCTGTTTACACAAGAGACATCTCTTTAGTTTTATATTTTATCTTAAGGACCAGTAAGTAGTAGAACATCCTCACATATCAGGCTGAGCATTTGCTAAACAGAGTGTGTCTTCTGATTTTCCCCCACAGTAACAGTATTTGAATCCCGTGACCTTTTTTTGCTTCTGTGTGACCATCCCTCTTCAGCTAAAAAACAATGATTGAAAATATTCAGGTGACATGGGTTTCATCGTGTGGATAAGCACAACCAACAAGTACAGTATGTTTTATTTCTTTTCCCATTTTAACAGAAACAACAGTTGGTAATGTTGACAACAGAAGCTTGCAGTTTTTTGGGTTTTTTTTTTTTGTTTGTTTTGATGAAACTGGTTGACCCTCTCTGCCTTCACAGCTGAACAGCCTCGGTTTGCCATATTTCAGTCAGACGTATTTTGGGCAGGTTTTTAAAAGCAATCCCCAGGGTCGTCTGAGATCACAGGCCTCCAGAAGTCTGTATTAGTTGTGTTTGTGAGTAATGCTGTGATTAGGATGGAAAAGGCATCTGTTATACCAAAAAAAAAAAAAAAAAAAGAACCAGCACTTTTACTCATTTAGGTCAAATTAAGATGGTCTGGAAATCATTAAGTAAATTAAAGTTGAAAATAAACTTTCATACTGAGATTTGTTTACTTCATTGTCCATCTGATTTTGGCGTCCTCACAATATACTATTAACGGACTGTATTCAAAATGTTAACTTTTAGATTTCAAACTTTTACAATGGATACATTCTAGATTTCGTTATTAATGAGTGCATGAAACGCCACTGTGATTCATGTGCTGATTATCACATTAATTGAACAGATGGTCAATCATGAGAAATTAATAAAAAATACAGATTATTCTCAAAGATCTTGCATTACTGCTACCTCGTTTCACAGTCAGGAGCTGCCGCTCCCACGAGCCATCTCGGGGTTTCAGCGTTAGCCACCACTGTCCAGCAAGTACCCTGACCCTTTTGTTTCTTTCCTAATCAATGGTCTCACAAAAAGGTTTTCTATTGGTCTTTGTCTCCCTACCTCTTCCACTGCAAAAACCTCCAATCGGCCATCTTAGACCCCGAATCTGTTGATATTTTACTAAATAAAGAAATAGACAACCAGTTCATGACAGGCCCCTTTGAATCCCCTCCTTTTCCCATCTTTAGCATTAACCCCATCGGGGTTGCAATAAGGAAATACTCTGAAAAACTTATAGTCGCCCTTTCTGCTCCCCATAACTCCACCACCCTCAGCATCAATAGTTTAACACATCAGAGATTTCTCCCTGCAATATGCAACAATCGACCACACCACCTTAATTAAAATTGCTGGGAAAAAAGTGTGGCCTAAAGCCGATATATCAAACGCATTTAAAATCATGCCCATTGATCCTGCGCTCTGGCACCTCTTCGGAGTACAGTGGCGATCCAAATTTTACTTTTCTGTTGGCCTGATGTTTGGATGCTGAAGCAGACCCAAGATATTCAATACCCTATCAGAAGCGCTGTGCTGGATCCTCCTTAATAACTATCGCATTCCTTTTCTGCTGCATCTGGATGATTTTATTCTCATTGACTTTCCCGATGCTCACCCTGCCCAGAACATAACGATCCTTAAATCATTATTTTCAAATCTTGGCATTCCCCTAGCATCAGAAAAAACCTTGGGTCCTCTCAGTTCTAGGCATCACCCAAATAGACTGTATTATATCTATTATTTCCATTTTTCTGTCCAGTCCCCCTCCTACCAAATACAATCTTCTGTCCCTCCTAGGCCATTTAAACTATGCAATGAGGATAATTCCTCAAGGAAGACCTTTAATCTCCTAACTTCTTCTCCTGACCCCTTCCATTGTTTCCCTCAATGATATAATACTCCTGGATCCTTTTTGCTGCAAGGAACTCCACCTGTGGGAGCTCCTACTAAAAGAATGGAATGGTATTACTTTATTTTACAATGACTATCTCCTGCTGCACGAAGACATTTAATTGTTCACAGATGCAGCTCCCTCTCTCAGCTTTGGAGGATGCAACAAGGGAAAATGGTTTTCTGCTCCATGGCCCAAAGAATTCAGCACCTTTCCTTTACCCGATCAGTCCTCGCCATTGTACGAGATGCATCCGATTGCTGTAGCCACATTCCTCTGGGGGTCTTCTTGGGCCCAAAAATCCACTTTTATCCACTCAGATAATTTAGCTACAGTCCAAATCATTAACAAAGGTTGTTCATCCTCCCACCATATAATGAGAATATTCAGAAGGATCACCTGGTCATCTATTACTCATCAGTTCATTCTCAGAGCTCAACACATTCCCTGCCACCTGAATGTAATCACTGATTCTCTTTCACGTGCCCAAATGCAAAGATTCAGAGCATTAGCTCCCTAAGCCGACCTCCTGCCAACTCTGATTCCTCCCTTTTCAGACCTGACATTCCTGTGAGCCACCCGCTGCATTCCCTGATTCTGCAGGTTCAAGAAACAACTCTTCTCAGCATCGCTCCCCACTCATTGCAAATGTACTGGTCATCCTGGATTTGCTTTAAAAATGTTCACATTGCTTTCAACATTTCCTTCCCTTCATTTTCAATGCCTGCAGTATCATCCTATATTATGTCTCTTAAGAATAGAGCAATCCTCCATCAAAGTTTCAATTTCCGGCATCCAGTTTTTCCACAAACTCATTTTCGGCACCCCTAGCTCTACACTCAGCAACTCACAAATGTCACTAATCTTGAAAGGGCTTCAACAATCTGAATCTCCTTCTCCCCTGGCTCGCCTATCACCATCAACATACTCTCCCAGTGCATCTCATTCATCCGCTCCGGCGACTCTTCTGTTTTTAGATAAAACCTTAGAAGCCTTTTTTTTTTCCTAGCCTTTTCTGGGTTACTTAGGTGTTCAGAGTTTACATTGCACTCAGATAAATTCAACCCCCAGATTCACCCCTGTATCTCTGACCTATCAATCAGTGACCAAGGAAAGGGTTTCTCTTATCTTCATCTCCGTCTTTCTCAGGGTGCATCACCCTCAGACCTGCTGTTTATTAATGAAAATGGAACAATCGTCACCGCCATTGGTTCCTCTTTCACCTTCGCCAGATTCTTTCCAGCTTCAGATTCGCAGCCGAGCAGTTCTCTGATCATTCTTTCAGAATCAGAGCAGCATCTTCAGCTTCTCGCCACAGAGTTCCAGACTCCCTTATCAAACAGCTAGGTCATTTGTCCTCCAGTGCTTACCAAGTTTACATTAGAACAAATATTACAGATCTTAAAAATGCTTTTATAAATATGTGCTCTTAAGCATCAATAGATCAGCCCTGGATTCCCATAAGTTTATTTCCCCACTGGGGTTTTGTTTTCCTCTCCTGCATGCTGACTATCATTTACTAAAGGTTGGCTAAACCTTCAGGTGGGCTATATCCAGTACTACTTGCAGCATTGAGACCGGCTTGTTCTTTCTGGGGGTCTGCGCCTCGTCCAGTCGGCCAGGCAGTGAGCCCTTAAACCAAGTTAGCTTTGATGCCAAATGAATGTGTGTGTATGTGTGTGTATGTATGTATGTATGTGTGTGTGTATGTATGTATGTATGTATGTATAAAAATGCTTCTATGTAAAATTATATACTCTGCATTCTCCTCAAATAAATATTTGTACTTAAACATTTTGTGATTGGTGTTTGTCCTGGCTACTGAAATCACACTTTGAAAACTGACACTTCCTGTTGTCAAACTGTTTTGAAAGGTGAACTCCCTGTTGAAATTAACCCTCTATTGAAATTTTTTATTTTTTTTTTAGAAAGGTACACAATGTAGCTTGAAACAAGAAACAAACATTCTTGTTTATTGAACAGAGACTTCCAGCCACAGGTGTTGAATTGTTAAGACCCTGAGGTGGCTTTAAAGGAGGTGTTATTATTTAACACCTCCTTTTAAGATAGAGATTACACAGGCATGTGAGGCCCAGCAGGAAGGGTGGGGAGAAGGGTCAGAGGTCACTGACAGCCCTCATGTTACAGATTTGTTTTCTGTCAGAGCACAACAGGTGAGCTCTGTGGAAATCTCCTGTCATATCTGACAGCAGCAAAGATCATGTCAGGAATCTGTGGAACACACAGAAAGCCCCATCAGTCAAGATCATCTTTTTCCAAACAACCACTGTTTAGCTTCACTGCGTCAATGGAACGTGGCATGTCTTAGAAGAAAACAGTTCTCCAAACCTGTATACCCCCAAATTAAATGTCACCCTCTGTCTTAGCTTTTGTTAACATTTTCTCACTTTGGAAGAATTAGCTACATTTGTACCTGCACTACTGGATCATTCAGCCTAAGGGAACAGAGCTAGCTATTTCAGATCAACAGGTTTTTATAGTTCACCTAACCCCCCCCACCCTGAGCATGTTCAAGATACATGGGGGCCAGAAAATAAAATAAACATGCAGTGATGCCCAGTCCCCTTCTTGGAAAAATAGAATGCAAACTAAAAGCAAAGACTGCAATTACAGTGTTTTTTTTTTTTAATGTGTATATGCTTTCACCATTTTATAGGCAATAACGTGATTAAGTTTGTACTTTCTTACATCCACTTGGACTATTAAGACAGTAAATTGTTGCCATGTGTCTTTTGGGAACAGTAGGATGTATTTAAACTAACTATCTAAGTCCTAATGCTGCCGTCATAAAGTTAATGAACTTGCTCTTTTGTAGACTTTTTTCTTTTTCTTGGTGATTTTTTTGTTCTTCTTAGTGATGTTAAAGGGATATTAATACAGAAAATTGTCTTTTTTACACCTGCTGTTAAGATCATTGAAATGGACACCAACATGTTTATGAACAGATCCATATCAACATATAAAGAGTCCCTGTGTCATACTAGCTAATACTGTGATATAGATAATTACATTTAAATAAAGCAATTTCTTAACAACAGTGAATAATGTATTTAGGTCTAATGCTATTTATTGTAAAGATATGTTTTTGTATCTGTCAAGCTAGCTTTTCATTTCAGTTAAGCAAAAAATTGTAGTGATTGGGTAATACTGTTATTTTGGTCTTTTATACAAATACCATATAAAACTGAACTTCTCTTCATCAGTGTTGTAATAGGACTTCAACACAGCACTGTTAGGCATTAGCTGAAAAGCAGTGGAGCTAATTTCTTAGAGCTTTACTTAGTAAATTCTTTATGCTTACCCTATTATACGACTGTTAGTAGCTGCATTTAGTCAGACAAATCCAAACCCCTCTGTCTTTGTTTGTTGGGTTTGTGATTGAGGGATACATTACAAAAGCTTTAACCTGCTTAGAGTCTTAAAGGATAACTTGGACACAGATAATTCACAACATTCCTTACCTTTTTAATACGCTTTGAAGAACAGAGAGGTATGCTTCGGACTGTCTCACTTTAAATGAATCCTAACTTAGATTTATGAGTCGCTGTAAATCATGACAATTTGTAAGAAAGCTGAATACAGCAGCTATCCATTTTTAGCAAAGTAATTTGTGTTAAACCGCTCAATCGATTATTGCACATTTAATGCTGTTATAGTTATGCTTTACAGCTCCACAAACTATTATTTTCATTTTATATTTTATCCATGTTATAGTTATTATGAGAGAGAGAGAGAGAGAGAGAGAGAGAGAGAGAGAGAGAGAGAGAGAGAGAGAGAGAGAGTGAGAGAGAGATTTACCACTGTCTATACCATGCCATTATTTTGAAAAAGTAAAAATAAACTGTTAAATGGTACAAGAACTAGCAAGAAGGAACAACACAAATACACCTACTGAGATACTTACCCTGTCCTGGCTTAGCACAGTGGTAACATTTTTGTGAATATGGCCCAGACTTATTTCGATCACAATCTGACAAAAAAATCTCACAAAAATGATTTCCATATACAGCAGGGCAGAAGCTTTCCTGCGTTCATCTCACTGACAGGACAAGACAGAATCCATAACAGCAGTGTGTCACACAACACTGCCCATTACACATACACTAAGTAGAATTTAATTGTACAATATCTTTCACATTGATATAAAATAGAAGTATATTATTTCTACTTTTACTTATATTTGGTAAGTCCATGCACAGCAAATAAGTGTTTCATTTTAAACGTGATAGATTAATTTGTTTTACGTTGTGGTGTGTGTTTTACAGCCTACCCAACAGGGAACCATTTGAAGTAGTCATAATGGATGGGAAAAATATATACATTGTAGTACTGTATCTCTATTTGATAATTCTGTTTTAGTAATCCAGCTATACATCTCATCTATTCCCAAAATTCCAATACTTTGCTTGCACACTGGCTACAATAAACTGGACACTTCCCAATGGCTTAATTTACTCCCAAATTCAATTTGATATAAGTAATACAGCTCTCTAGTGGCCTTTGTCTCATTTCATAACAGGATTCAGAGTGACAATGATCTTCCCACTCATGCAGTTATGTCATGCTATCAGTGCCACAGCTGTGCAATATGTCTATCTAAAGACAGCTAATACTGTGCTCTGCCAGTAACAGATATGTAGTGTTTCTGTAGCTGCTTGTTGTGTAGTAAACTTGTGGAGTTAAAATATTTCAATAATATTATAATACATAATTTCTTATAAGACATATTTTAATTAAGTGTATTTTGTTTGTTAAAAAGACAAAATGAGCTTCTTTTATATTTAATGGTTATACACCAGAAAGTCATAGATCAATGATTCTTTGTGAAATTACACATATATATATATATATATATATATATATATATATATATATATATATATATATATATATATATATATATATATATATATATATTTGTGGAAAACTGAAAACTATCTGTTTCATCTGGCATGAACAGTTATTATAAAGAAAGACAGTACACTCTTAATTAACCTCTGCAGTCCAGGTTGTTTGTGTTTTGTGTCTCAGGGTTTGAAAAAAAATCCCTATGCCCCTTTTTATGTTTTAACTATTAAGGCTGCTGTTGCAAAAAGAAAACCAAAGTCAATTGCAGCACTCAAAGCTGTATGTGTTGAAGAATAGGCAAAAATATCTCTAGATGCCAGGAACTGGTTTCAAAATACAGAAAAAGGAAGCGAAGGGTGGACACGCAACATATCAATGTAAAGGTACCCAAATACCTTTGTCAAAGTATGAAATGAGTTTTTACTTGTTATTTTTCATTTTATGCATGTTATGTCATAATTTGTTGTTTTATTATAAAGCTGAATCTCTACTTTAATTTGTATCTTTCAATTGAACAATTAGAAATGATAGAAATCACTTTCTTTGTGGTTTTTTAAATTTGTGTGAACTGCCCAAATACTTTTGTCTACGACTGTATATATTAAATAACATGCAGCATCTGGACAAAGCATCACAAACCATCATCTGTAAACCTCGTGGTCTATTTTGGCTTTAATAACAACATATTTTGCCAGTGTCTTAAATAGCCCTGAATAGGGGTAATATCATAACCCTTGGAACGTTCTTCTTTTTAAAAATGTTCAGGCTTCTGGAATCATCCAACTAGTAGCCTTTCCAAAAGCCTACAGTTGGCAAGGACACAGCACTGATGAAATGCATTTTTTCACTGTTTACCTTTGCCAGCTATTGTTCTATGTAGAGGCAACATCTATGCGAGAGATTTCTTAACTTTGGGCATCAGGATAAATGTTGACACAAAAGGACATACATAGGATCTACATTTCAATGTCCTGGAGTGTTTGAATTTGGTCTTAGTGGTTTGGGAATAATTTTGAAAAATACATTTAATCTGTCTGAAACCATTTGCTTGATTACGTGCTATTCCATATTTATTTTTTTATTTTTTTAAATATTATATCTGTGTTAAATTTTTAATTCAAGTTAGCTATTGAAATATAGAAATATTCAGAAACGCACAACTAATGTATACAAAATATTATGTTCTAGGATCACCTCTTTTTTTGTTTTAATATATTATATAATGAGTAATTGCAAGAAAAATACAAAACCAAAAAAAAAAATCAACATTGCACATCCTCTATATTTAAAACTGCCAAAGAGGATGGCTGGATCTGTTTGAAAGTAATATAAATCAATATCCTGTACATGAATGCAGTGTCTGTGGGATGACAGTAAATTGCTCAATCTAGTGGTTTACCCAAAATTATTACCATTTTGAATATTATAATAACCTAGGAAATAAATCGCCTTCTGCAAAAAATGTTTTTTATTTTTCTGTATCCCAAATTGACATATTCCTCATGAATTTCTTGCAAGAAATTAGCTTGCACAGTACTAAAATAAATCAATATAGTAGATTGTTGGAAAGACAACACTTATGATTTATACTGTATATGTACTCGGCTGTCACATGATTTACCATGCATACTATTCTCCCCTGTTTTACAGTGTTTACAGTGATTTAATATGATAGACCATACTGTGTTTATATATTTGATAAAACACAAAACATGGAGCAAACATTGTGTCCAATTTAATTCATACAATGCTCTCTGCTTTAAGAATACAATAGAATGTACTCACTCAAATCTTGTTTGCATTCCTCAATACTCTCAAAATTGTAACTATAGTATTATAGTGAGTTTTTGTTAGGCTACTTGTCCCCCACTCTGTCCTTCTATGAAATCATACTGTTGACTACAAAACCAGACTCAAGACAGATTTTTCTTCTTTTATTCCAGATCAAGACTTGTCAAAAGCTGATATGCAACAATTCTAACATTCAATAGATTTATTTCAGTCTCTGGATGAGTGCCACAGCTTTATTCTATATACCAGCAGTTCATACCTGACTAATTAAATTGTTTTCTTTATTAGAAAGTGTTTCTTTCTCAGACACAATTTAGTCTATCAGGAAATTATTCAGAATGCAATGAAGCATTGTTCTTTATGTGGAAATAATTAGTATTTAAAAATGAATACAGAGCTGATAACTCATACTTCTGTTTTGTCTGGCACGTGAAGTTATTAATAACTTTTATATAACGTTGAATTAGAAAAATGTATTCAAGCGTGAATATATTTCTCAATTTTTAATCTACTGTACCTTGATCTAAATAAAGATCTGAATTAAAATGCAATTTCTAAATGAAACTGTTTTCTAAGGTTTAAGTATACTCTCCTTTCATACATTCTACATTCCTGTAATTCTATATTTATTTCACTAATGAGGTAAGCCTTAAACAATCCTCTTTCCCCTTTCCGGGACTTGTCGCTTATAATGTTCATGAAGTATCCTCTATTTATCATATATTTGAATTTCCTATAACACAACAATATTTCATAAGCATAAACAAAAACCCTTATTGATGTACAAAGATTAGTTTTAAAATGAGTTTTTCCAGGAGGATTCTTACGATATTGTGAATTAAGTTAGAAAGATAATAAAGTGACAACATAGTACAACGGACTTGTTACACTTGAATGTGAAGAGTTAAATGCTCTGTGGAAGAATACATGGCTCCACACTTTCCTCTCTCACACTGTCACACACAGCTGCGAGAACCTTCACTAATCTTTTCAATTAGTCAGGCATTTTCTGAGGATCCCGTGTTGAGCCAGGAGAAGACATCTGCCAGGCAGAATGGGCACTGTACACACAGAGGCCGCAGTCCAACACAAGTTGGAACCAGTCACCTGATAGCAACATGCGTACAACCACAACCACCTCAGAAGGATGTTGCAGGATTTCTATAAACACTTTGTGCTTAACAGTGAGTCTTCCCTTTATTTCAAGGTGTCACAGCATTTTTGTAACCCTCCAAATACCCTAAATAAAGACCATCTGCAGTGCTACTAAGAACTGAGCAGAGGAAAAAGTGAATCTGTTATGAATATTTGCTTTGGGAAGATCTTAGGTTAGATTTCTTTTTCAAATGGCGTCCACTTTAGCCATTTATTACTGGAAAAGGGTTTAGGATTAAGGTTACAGATTAAGGTGTTCTTCGAAAGACAGAGAGACTCGTATTTATATTAGAAGCTGCCAAAAATAATAATACAAAATGACTGCTGAAAAATCGCGGCAGTGTTTTTCAATCAATTCTATTTGATCCTGTTAAGGACTTCCCTTATGGGGAGTGTATTCTGGGTCCCTCTCAGGGTATTGTAAATGTATTTTATGATCTCTTTTTAATATCACAAAAGGGATAGTTACATACTGCATCCCAATGCCTAATAAGAGTTTATTAGGATGCTAAAAATGTTGTTCTTCCTGAACCTATTGACTGAGATAGTTCAGTGAAACATGGGACACTGCTTTATGTCCTTTTAAAGTTCTGTCCACAGTTGCAGTAGGCTGTTTCTATGAGGACTTGTGGAATTCATTATTCATTTACAACTGCTTCAATACATTTATAAAGTAATTATCTGGCAAGCTGTTTCAATCGAAACATTCAGCAAAAGTGCTGCAGTTAAGCATTTTTATATTTCATATACAGGAATGTATTATTGGTCTTCATGGGTAAGACAGCAATAATCAATTAATGAGAAAAGACACAGCAAACTCTGTTTTTACATAGCAAAGTTACATATCATTTCGTTGTGTCCTTAACTGTATTCTAGCTAACAACATTTTTCTTGTAAAGGCATTTAACATGTGTTGATATGGTTGTGCAAAGCCAACCACCTTAGTTGTGGTAATGTGGTTTTACAACTGGTTTCATTGGTTTTAACAAGAATTTCGTTGGAAACCAAAATACAGTAATGGGTCCCAAACTTCCAATTCAAAATCAATATGGAAGTAAATAAGTAGAAATCTTTAATCCAGGGTCTTTATCTAAAAGAGCTCAGCCACAATGTCCTGTTTTGCTGTTTTGTGATTATGATTTGGTTTTTTGAAAATAATCATTTGTAAGAAAATCCAAAAAATCAACAACCCCCCCCCCCCCCCCCCCCCCAAAAAAAAAAAACAGTACAATTTAACTTTTGGCCCCTAAAGTACACAGAACCTACCCATTTCAATACAATTAATCTTTTAGAACATGCACTTCACCTGAATCAAGAGACATTATATGCTGGAAAAGAAGTGTAGATAAATGAAACACCTGTGTGCTTTCACCTCTTAACCTCTCTGAATCATGGAACACTTTCACAATGCAAGATATGTTGTTTTGTTAAGACAATCTTGGTCTTGATAGACATGAGATTTTTGAAAAGGGTGTAGTTAATGTTTGTCTAAACCAGGTGGCTGAAAGTAAATGCCTGACTTATATAAATGTGGAAAACAGGCTGTTGGAGTTGGTCACGTGGAGCTGCATCACATCTGCGTTGTCAGTCGTCCAAAGCCCTATTGTGAAAATGCTTGGCAAATTCCAAAAGCATTATGGAAGCTGCTTAAAGGTGTAGCAACTGAATTTGTTTTTATCAATTTCCCTTCTTTTAATTAGATTCTAGGTGCACTTTACATAGTGTTTCTAAATGCCGTGTATTCACATAGTAGTTACTTAGAAAATACACGTGTACTGACACACTTACAATGTGATTATGTATAATATCTCAGATTTAATATTTAACTCTGCGTGGTGTACCCATTACGCTGTTTCAGGAAAGTAGATTGGTACAGGGTTATGTTAGATGGATATACAAACATACTAACACACTGATCTATAGCCTCTCTTGTACTTTTCAAAGAGAATATATTAAAATGAATTTCCCACAGCTGGCCTTTCTAACAAGGAAGAAATAATTTCAGTTTTCTGATTAAAACAATAAATCCATCACTGTGAAAACTGAACAAACTCTCCTGGTGAAACTAGAAATCCAGAAACACAATAGCAGAAAATTTGGATCAGTCTCTCCTATAAAGAGAAATCCAGACTACTGATTTAAAGATCCCAAATAAATCACATTTAAACCCTAAGACATTGGGTTAAACCATTTTCCTGATGCCATGATCTCTGCACAAGTGGTCACTGTATTTGCTTTAAAAGATAAATGGGGGCATCTCTTATTATGATCTGCTCTTAAATAAGCGTTCGTCATAATCATTTAAATAGTTGAGAAATGTTACAATTTTACATTCTATTTAAAACCAAATGGTAAATAAAACACACCAACAGAATAGCAAGCAGGTCAAAGGTAAAAGGTGAAAATATAGCACCCATCGATCTATATTAAGATACCATTTACACACGTAAATGTATAACGAAAATTGAGACATTGAGAGACAAGTTTCTAAAATTACAAGTGATGCGTGGATACATAAGACAGGATCAAGAAAGCGCGGCTTAAAAACATTTGATTTTGTTGTGATCCTGTTTTCTGTTATAAGGAGAGCAAACGAAAACCAAAACATTGTTTTTTTTCTTTGCACAATGCCCCTTTTTGCACATTTATTTTTTGAAGAGTTTATTTAAGTTAAATCTGACCGTTTTTAGTGCGTATACAGCTAAAACAAACAAGGCATAAATAAACCTCAGTAATGCTATTACTCTGAAATGTGTCTTTTCCTACATTGTTTATTACGAAGGAACTACAATGGCAGGGATAAAAAAACACAACAAAACACAACAAAAAAACCTTTTCTGCCTAAATACACAAAAATGTATCTTTAACTACTGTGTGACAGGCAATAAGGACTTCACAACCTAGTATTATTCTGAAAATTTACATTTTTACATATAATATTATGATAACAGCATTGTAAATTATTATACATTTGTTAGACTTAGCTGGGAATAGTGCAGCATTTGATTGGAACAGGAAAGTGATAGTTTGTGTATTTATTTATATATGTTATTTATATACTTTAGCTTAGGTATGTTTGAGAACCACTTGTCTGTATAGTAAAAGCATATTTTATTAGATTGAATAAATGTGAAAACAGCATTACAAAAACTGGAGCTTTCAGTTGTAAAAATAATTTAAGTATTTGCCATGTTGGCTAGCAAATCTGTTTTTTTTTAAATTCCCCTGAAAAAGACTTCTCAAAGCGGATTCCCAAAAAGCCATCACGCTATGTGCTCAATTTAGGTGCACAGTATGTGTAACACTGATCAATTCCATCATGTTTCCTCCAGTTCAGCTTTGAGAAGCCTTTTCTTAAACTTCTTTTCTGGAATAGTTAATAGTAATTAATTTACACAAGACACAACAGAGAAGCAAACATAATATATTATTGAAGATAAGTAATGAGTAAAAAAATAAATAGAAATAAAATCAAATAAGATATACGTTCTAATCAAAGTAGGGTGGCCAAGTTATGTGGTGATGATTTCAGGAGAATACTATGGAAATTATGAAATACATTTTTTTTTTTTTTATGAGTGGTGCCTGCTACATTAAAAAAAAAAGTTATTTCAGTCCTTATTGTGCATTGTTTAACCTTTTTGTAAATGTGTTCATAATAGAGTTGTTTTTTCATACAATTGTATTATAACATCATGTCTTTTTTAAGATATCTTGAAACAAAACTCCCTCTCTACAGTAGTTACTGCATAGTGTAACAGTTGTTAATGCTTTAACTGAAGTGTTATATTACAGTACATGATTGAAGGATACATGCAGAGAGTACAAATCTTTCAGTATTTTCAGCTTCCGTATTGATGGTGAATTGGTTATAATTTATCATCAGTTATTTTTTAAGGCTTATTTTGTATTGAAAAATGTATCAGTAGGCCTGTTAAGTCATTTGAAAAACATGTCTAAGCTATTATATGTTGAAACAAGACTTAACAAAAGAAAATGGCTTATAGAACAAGTCGAGCCGAATAGCAGGAGTAAACCGACCACAAGCTAATTTTTTTAAGAATATTACTGCAGGAACAATCTGTAACACTACTAAAATGGTAAGGCTCCCATCCATCAAAAAATGTCTAGAAGATTGATGTTGCCTGAAACATTCTTTTGTTTGCCTCTATTTATCAGGTTACAAGAGGCTGTGACACCTCTCAAGTGCTTGCAGCTGTCCCCTTCAATGTTTTGCTTTGCTCTACCAAATTAAAGGCTTTCAGTCTGTATGATACGGATATGCTTTAAATGCTACTGCTTGTTTTAGATTTATCTGTTGTAATCCTTGTGAACACTAAGAGTATTCTGAATTCTGCAGAATGATATATTAAACGCTGAAGATAAAAGCAAGGTTAGCTGACATACACTGTCAAGAAACAGCACCTTCCCTGCGCTCACCCCTAGAGCAACCCCAAGAGGCTGTAACAACTTTCACACGGTTGTCACAGGGTCTAAATCTGTTGGAAGGTCTCCTGAAGTATCAAGGATCCTTCATCTTTTGTTGGTTGGCATTTGGTCCATTGGATTCTACTGGTTTGGGGTGCAGCAATGTGACAGCTTAAATGACATGCAAAATGCAGTTCTACCTGTGCAGTTGATGGGTATAAAAGCTGCAGATAACCCTATCCATCCAAATACAGTAGCAAGGGCAGGTACTACTTTGAAGAGCACTGAAGCTCAATGGAATGAACTCCTATGTGAAATTACATCACATTTGGCACTGGTACTCTTTGAACAAGAAAGGCATTGGACTGACCAAAGACTACCAGTCAGTGGTGTTTGTCAGGTCAAGATTGTGTGCTTGAGTGTGATTGTGTTGAGAGTTGGGAACCACTAATATAACCAGTGCCACACTTCATAAATACATTTTAGATTTAAAACAAAGTTGTTTTTTTTTTTTTTTTTTTTTTTTTTTTTTTTTTTTTTTAAATGAGCAATATCTAGCTGGCTATATGCTACATTGTGGGTGTAAAATATATGTATTTTGCATAGGAAACTCCTGTAACTAACCTATGCAATGTACAGATGTGATTTAATTAGCCTTGACAAATCAGGAATGACAGTATTACATCATAAATCTGTTACACCTTCACCAAGCCCATACAGAGGTACAGCTAGCATCCATAACAAGTTAAGAATGTTGAAGTCGCTGGGAATGTGAATACGCTCCATTATTTATAAGCAAAGCTAATACCCACGATTAGTTCAGTTTCCATGTTTACAGCTTTAGTTTGGTGTCCACATGGTATTAACAACCAGAAAGTCTTTACATCTAAAGTAAGTTTATACTGGTTTTGTTGGATCCTATAAACGTCAGTAAGCATTAGCTTGTAAAAAGTTCAAAAACCAGAGTTGATCCGATGTCTTGAACAAGTGTGCTGGCAGTTCACTGCTTTCTAACAGTGAGTTTACTGTCCCTTTTCTTTTCTGTGGATTCATTTCAAAAGGTTCTCAGACGAGATCTGTCTGTATCAAGGTTTAAGATAATAGAGAAAATGTTTGTTAGCATAGTGTTAATCTGTTCTGTATCGCATGCAGTTCCACATCTAAACTGTCTCAATTTAATAAGAGGTGATTCTTTTCCAATCGGAATTACTTTCCAGAATAAAAAAAAAACCCTACTGGAATTCTTGTGTGCATATAACTGCACTGCACTGCACTGCATGTTCGACCACAAAATCCTAAATATTTCAGAACCATATATATTCTTAAACAGAGCTTCTGCCTTCACTGAAAAGAATTTTCAAATGCTGTTTCATTTGGGATTCTGACTCAAAGTTAATGAATATAAGAATAAAGCAAATGTATAGAATTACTGTCAAATCATCAATTTGCTGCTAATAAAGAGAGTGTGGCTGAAAATATTTTTCAGCTTTTGTTACCAACCAATGTCACTGACCACCTGTAACAGGAAAGGAATTGAGAGATTGGAATTTAGTAAGAGCACATTCCAGAACAATAAACAATAACTGATTGCTGTAAATACAGTCAATAGAAAGCAACTGCGTTTTTGTTAGGTTTAATTGTTTGAAGGCAATGAATAGAGAAAAATAACAAAGCCAAAAACAGTCATTTCACATATACATAGCTCAAAAAAATATATATTTTCAGATTCACATTGTGATCTACCTATAAAATATACAAAGGATATCTGAAAGCAGAGGTGAATTTTACTCTCAATTAAAACTCCATTGTATCTGTTCAATAAATTCCTCCATAGTTTAATCTTCTGTGCACTGTGCTTTATCACGAATAGTTTTATCTTCCTCCCCACTTGAAACTGTTCATTCTTTATTCTCAAATTGCCATGCTTCTGCTTCTGCTTCGACTGCAAGCAGGACAATGGAAACAGGATGGAAAATAGTGTTTTGTTAATTCCAGGTTTTATTATAAATGTATTCATCCAACATCTGTACAGACTGCAGGGAACTGTTTCTTTCAATATTTCCAATATATACTGAAGATTTTTAGAAGAATGCATGAATGCTGACTAAGAATAAGAAGCAAGTTTCCTAGAGTTGGGTGCCAACAGAAATAATAAATATTACCATAGTTTATATTTATGCTAAAAAACGTATCTTGTTTTTTATTGACCTTGAAAATGTCATACAACAACATATTTCACGCTTTTGCTTCAAGTCAACGTTTGCTCCACTTTTTATCTCGCCTAATTTGAAATTTAAAAAAAAAAAAAACAACTTTTTTTTTTGTTTTAAATGAGTTATAAGCAACTTATGTGTACAGTGCACTTCATCACTGGTTGCAAGTTAATAAAGTGGTCTCAGCTGTTTGATTTCTCATATTTGAATGGTCTGATTCAGCTCTTTTTCTATAGTTTATTAACTTTAACTCATTATTGTTCTAATTTTTACTTCATCCTTACAGAATGGCCTGTGTGGTTATCGTGAAAATAATCAACTGCACATAGATACAAATCTTAATTTGAGCAATTGTGTTGCCATTATGTGAAAACTCTGCTTCTTTCCACAGTAATTTCAGTTTTCTATCTCATGACTTTCATATCGGGGAGAGCTGCCAATTACATGCTGGCTGAAAGTCACAGGCATATTCTCAAAAGCCTCTTCACGTTCGATCTTCTGAACTGAAAACGGACTTTTGAAGCTAGTTCATTATACCATGCTAATTTCTATTGTTAAACATCAAATAGACTTCTCACTGCTTTATCCCTCCTGTCAGAATTGGCAGGATGAGCACAGACGCAACAGGGACTCTGGTATCATGCCATGCTTTTATTTTAAAAGCTGGTTTATTCAGCAGAAGCAAAATCAAAACACAAGCATCTGGCAGCTGTGAAACGCAAGTCTTTTTTTTTTTTCCTTCAGTGAGACATCACTTGATAGACAGTCAGGTAAACAATTAAGTTTAACTATCATGTATCCTGAGAAAATGTTATAGTAACTTTTAAATGAGGCCTCTATCATGAAGTATTTCCTATGAGCACAATTGGTTTTCTTCTGTTTACACTTAAAGGGGAAGGTAATTAAATTGTTGTGTACTTTCATGTGCTATTTGCATCTCGCATGTGTTATTTTGAAATAGGCACATTTATTTTTGGCACCATAACAGGTTAAAGGCACCTAGGGTGTTTTTTTTATTATTATTATTTTTTATCTCAGCTGCAAAGCATACCAATCATTATGTATAGCACCGGATTGGATAATAATAAGAGAAAGTGGAGAGGGGAGTGGAGAGAGAATCTCAAAAAGACACTCAAACATGCACTTGCAGTCAATACATTCAATGTATAAAGCATCTATTAAACTGGGATCTTTGTTAAGCACAGAAAATATTTTTCTTAAACTGTGTATGAAATAGGAAAGTAAACATGTGCAATGAGTTTTTCAGCCATGTATCTTTCACAGTTTAATACAAAAAATAAACCAATGTTGGCAAAGGCTTCTTTGGGGATCTTTGTACAAATTATGGTTAAACAGAAAAACTGTTCCCATAGCCTTTCTTTATTAATGCATGCCTTTACGGTTGCTTGTGTGGACAAAGTCAAGCAAAGGGAATTTCTTTCAACAGTTTCAGTTAGAAGCTTTTATTGAGAACAAATGCAAGTGAAAGGAACTTGGCTCCACACCACAAGCCTTTCTCTTTAAAAGAAAGAGTAATTACTAATGTGAAATGCTAGAGCATGTTCATCCAATGAAACTTAAACAAGCAGTTTTATTTAAATAATTGGGACAGTAAGGTTGCCACGTATCCAAAAGTAAACTGAATGTGACCATTTACCTAGTTAGAAACGCGAGGTGGTATTTGAATAGAACTTCCAGTCCAATAATTCAGTTGCTAAACTTGTTTGGAAAAACCATCATAAATCACGTTGGTGCTCTGTGCCAATTTAATTAAAACTGACAAGTGGCAACCACAATCTTACCAAAACATGTCCAGACGAATCATATTTTGAAATCAGAATTTGAATATAATAAGGTATGACTAGAGAACATGAACCAGTCTGGTAAGTATAAAGACCCAATCCCATTTTGGGGCAAAAACAAGATTTCTGATTTTTATATATTTTTTTAAATTTTATTTTTGCTTTGTTTGTTTAGTCTAAAAGCAGTTACTGTGCAGATATCATACATGTTTAAACTACTATACACTTTCCCACTTTAAACTGCACACAATTTACCAGTGATATCTAAAAAGATAGTCAAGTGGTTCTGCTTCCCATTATCAAGGCATGTCCGTGCTCTTCTGCTCACACCTGTTAACCATTTAGGAAGACGATGATGTGTTTTCCTAGTTTAACGCCTTTCTATTTTATTGTTGATGAATGGCTCAAGCAGATGTCCTGTTATCTTTGAAGATTCCAACAGATGACAATGATAAATTCCCCGAGTATTGGTCTGAATAATCTACAATGTGGAAAAGCATGAAACAACATTTTCTTCCAAGCGAACATCTCTCTACTTTGTACCGTCTCCTAACAGGACCTTTCACGCATAAGGGCGTGGGGTCTTCACTCATCTGCTGCACCCGTTACTCTTTTATAAAACAAACACTAGGTGCTATTTGCGCTGTTCAAGTTCAGATAATATTTCAAGACCAGACAGAACTGTACCACTCCATTAGGGAGACTGTTCATTGGCTGAGACGTTTTATAGTCAATGTCTCCATTTATATGTATTTGCAGTTATTATATTTAATAACTGTTAAACCCTTTACAGGTAACTAGTTAATGACCTACAGGGGCAATTTGAAGAACTATCTATTATTGATGATTCATTTAACAACCTATAACGCTGTTTTTTTTTTTTTTGGTTCCTGGGTAGTAAGTGTTATTTCCTAATTGCTTATGCCTCAAAAGTATAGAAAATGGCTATTACTCCCCACAAACTTTGCTTTTGTGACCAGGACAGTGATATTTTGAAATTTACCTATTTTCCAGAACATTCCAGATAGATTCAGTGCTGAGTAAACTTGGAGTAACTTCTAGAACTTTCCAGTAATATAAATAGTAGTATAAATACAGGGGCCTTAAGCCCACCAGTTCAGTTTAGTTCCAGCTGCCTAAGTGGATACATATCTGCATTTTTATGAGATGGCATCAAGAGGCTGCAATGGTGGCATTCCTGATGGGTCTCCAAGGCAGTTTTACCAAGTTTCCCTGCTATCTTTGCCTTTGGGACAGCAGAGACACCAAGGCGCACTACCACAGGCGGGACTGGCCACAGCGGGACCGAGTTCTCTGTGGGGAGGAACAACGTCAAGTGGGAGCCACTGGTGGACCCCCGGAAGGTGCTGATGCCACCACTGCACATCAAATTGGACCTTATGAAACAATCTGTCAGAGCTCTAGACAAGGAGTCGGCAGCCTTCAAGTACCTTCAAGACTTCTTCCCTAAGCTGTCTGAGGCAAAGGTCAAAGCCGGTGTCTTCGTAGGACCACAGATAAAGAAGATCCTGGAGTGCAATGAATTCCCCAAGAAGCTCACTAGTAAGGAGAAATCGGCTTGGAACAGCTTTGTCGCAGCGGTTCGGGGCTTCCTGGGCAATCACAAGGCCAAAAACTACGTGGAGCTGGTTGTGACTCTGGTGAAGAACTACGGCACAATGGGCTGTAGGATGTCCCTCAAAGTCCATATCCTTGATGTTCATCTTGATAAATTCAAGGAGAACACGGGCGCGTACTCGGAGGAGCAAGGCGAGCGCTTCCACCAGGATATACTGGATTTTGAACGCCGCTACCAAAGAGAGTATAACGAGAACATGGTGGGAGACCACATTTGGGGGCTGAGTCGTGAAAGTGATTTACAGTATAATCGTAAATCTCGAAAAACTACTCACTTCTAAATCTTTTGTAGTCATTTTTGTATTACTTTAGTATAAATACATGTTAATTTGGATTCATGTGTTGTTTTTTTCTGACTTTATGTGAACGAAAAGACACAAATTCTCCAGTTTTCTCATTGGAAATAGGTACATTTCAAAATGTCACTGTCCTGGTCACAAAAGCAAAGTTTGTGGGGAATAATAGCCATTTTCTATACTTTTGAGGCATAAAGAATTAGGAAATAACACTTACTACCCAAGAACAAAAATTGTGTTACATAGTGTAATTAGTAGTAGCTGGGGGGTTAACAGCAGTATAAAAATAGGCTACCTAGTGCCAAATCAATGTTGTAGAACCAGTCAAAAGCACTGACACTAGTAGTAATCTTTCAGAGGTCGTGATTGAATTAACATTGGACAGAATTATCAAAAGATTAAAATATCTTCAGTTTTGAAAAGTAACGGGGGCTAACTGACATTCATAAACCTCTAAACAATGCATGTTACTATTTACATAGATGGTATAAATGGGGTGGCACAAATAGAAAAATAGAATTTCAGAATGAACAGGTGGAAAGCACTTTTTTGTATGCAGACAGTAAGGAATGCATGTGTACTAGTGTAGCAGGTGAAGTTTTCACTAAAACACAATTAGTACATCCTGCCGTGCTAAACGAACCTCTTTAGATCCCTACATTTTATACGTTCTTATGATTACTGAACCTCCTCCAAAAGCTGGTCTTTAAGTATTCATGTGTTTTTTGTAGGACTTTATCAAGGTAATAGGCACTGAAACTACTGACAAACCTGTCTTTTCGTAATTGTGACAATTTTTTTTTAAAAGTACTATTGTCCATTGGCTTTTACCATGGTGCAGTATCCATAGTGATACTATATTATTATTGTGACAGTTTTA